>NW_024535969.1:0-10617 GCF_016097555.1 Gigantopelta aegis
AAAATACAGTAATTTGAAGGGTCAAAAACATATTTTTATATAATTCATAACATCATGGTCTATCAGGCTGTGTTCAAAAATAAGTTACTAAGTATTTATTGGAACTTAAAAATAGCATTAAACATACAGTAGCCAAAAGAAAATTTAATTTACATAGCAAGATTGACACATTTTACTTGAACATCAATTTTCTGTTAGAATGCCTTGAGATTTCATTCTGTAATTGTTAAATAATTGTCCCAATGAGTGAATTTTAATAATTGTCTTAGTTATTTAAAAACCAAGCTTACATTTATAACCCTAAAAACTTGGTGTTTTAGAAATGTTTCCATTTTATTTACCAATTGTAACATTGATTTTGTGCCTATTATGCCGATCGCCCTGAAACATCTACGTATATAATTATTAATAATATATATAATTATTATGTAATATAAAAGTAAATTTCAATAACATGTTATAAATACAACACTATTGCAGAATTTCTACAATTCATAAGAGGGTGTGATATAATAAGTAATACAAATATATACATGACTTCTATTTAGCTTATTTATAAGAATCAGATCAATTCTTATACATTTCAGTAAATTCAGTATTTAACGCAATCAGTAAAGTATGACAATTTTCCAGTAGATGATGATGTACATTGTATAGATAATATATATAATAGCATATATACTATATATATATAATTGTTATATATCATTCAACAATATCTTTTCTATATCTATCTATTATATATATCTATATCTATCTATCTATCTATCATCTATCTATCTATCTATCTTAGATATAGATAGATAGATAGATAGATAGATATAGAGGACTATTGCGGTGATTATAAAAGTAACACATAGCACAACAATAGGCCAATGCTTTTGCTTTGTTATCAATTTGAAGCAATAATTCTGAAGTATGTAATAAACAACTATAAGTAGTATTTTTATCATGTTTAAAGTAAACCATCACATGACTATTAACTCTGCCGTATATAAAAAGTACTACGTGTGAAGCATGTGATCATAAATGAGTAAAAAATTGTCTCAAATGTTCCTTGATCTATGTGGTCAGACAGAAAAATCATTACAGCTTGACTGTAGTTCATTAAATGTCATAGTACTATAGTTGTTTAAATTAGGAATGGATGTGTATTGTAGAAATCTGAGTTGATTATTGGTCGTTCTGTTTATTGCAATTATTGTCTTCCTGATATATGTTTCCATATATTAGCTATGTGCATGAGTCTTTCCCCGATGTGATAGATAAAGATTCTTGGCTCGGATGCTTCTAGATCAAGACGAGTTCTTTTTTTCATATTATATTCTAATTATACCAGTAAATTGAAAAAAAAAAAACAAAATCAAGGGAATAATTGAACAACATATACCCGACGGCCAAGACCATGAGGTATTTAAAGAAACAATAATAATAGTAACTAATGATTCATGAGGATAATAATGTGCCAACTTGTGGACTGGTCCTCTTATAAATGCCAGTTAGGAAACATCTTAACGGTAACAACTCGTACAATCCCAACCTTTCCAGGGTGGGGTGGGGTCTTGTAGAAACTTTGGCAAGAAGCCACCTAGTAGGGAGAGAGTTTTTTCTACCTGCAGTACAAACTATGTTGCCACAGACAAATTTCTTGAAGGACGTACCATTTAGCAACCATTATTGGGAGTGGAGAGATATTCTGTAGATTACTTTGCCAAAATTGTGAACAAGATTTGTGTACATAAATGCCAATGACCAGAGGAGAGGTATTGAACGATAAGAGAGAGAATGACTGGAAGGATCTATTTCCAGAGAGCTCTACCAATGAGAAAATGACCCCGGGGTCAAGGCTTCAAAACCATCCTCATCACAAATTAAGGGAAACAAGTGGTCTGCGTTAACGACAGGTTCAATTTTGGAGTCAATCCAGTGTGACATTTCATCAAATGGTCAGTTTGACTGTGGAATACAATGCGTTTTTAAGATATTTGGTATTCTTCACTGCAGCTTCCCAAGGGCCCCGAAATGAGGTGTACATTCAGGGATAAAATTTCCATTCAATATTTTGAGATGAGCAGAATTTTGGTAATCAACTTCTTGAGATTTTGGTGTTCAAAAAAATTCACCAAGTTCCTTTAATTATTTTTTGCTCCAATCAAAAATGGTGCCCGATGGTCACTCCAGATACGAGTAGTTTTGCCACGTCTGGCAATAACAACGTCTTAAACTAGCTAGAAATGCTTCAGTAGTCAAATTCACTGACCAATTCAATGTGAACGGCTTGACTGTAAGTGAGACAAAAATACAAACATAAGTCTTGACAATGACGGGTTTACGTACATGTCCACCATTTAAGATAGACAGGACCCGCATAGTCCACAGCAAACTCTTTCAAAGACTGAATGGGAGTTACACGTTCTAAAGGGATGCGGCCCTTGTAACTGTGTTAGGTTTGGCAGAAATACAACGACAAGTAAGACCGCATCACGGGGGTGATGGAGTGAACCCACCCCCGTTTCCCAACATCCAATGCATGTGAAAGACCCTTTGAAAGAGAGATCGACCAAACTGGCGGAGTGTTGGACCGGCATGAAGCAGACTTTTGATGTTATTGTGAACCATCATTTTTTGAAACAAAATGTTTCCCATGAAGAATGACAGGGTGTTGTTGGGAATGATGAAGATTAGAATGTTTGCTCTCTTCACCCACTTGGAGAAATTCAGAGGAATCCAAAAGGGATTCCAATGTAAAAGACGACTAGTTTGGGTATTAGTAACATTGAGATTTGTGAGTCAACGTTTCTTGTGCAAACGAATCTTCTGGAGACAAAGAAGTCCAGTATTTGTTCTGCTAATATCATCTCTTTAACAGCAAGTTTTGTGGTCCAAATTTCCTAACATTCGTTTAGTTGACATTGTTTAATGAACGAAGTATCCAGGCAGGATAGTTCAAGAAGGTGAATTGGAATAACGTTCAGGAGAATATACCGGCGTCTTGAAGGATGAGGATGACACATTTCTCTTTCTTCGTAGAGGGGAAGAGGTAGAATCTCCATTGGTTTGAGGCCATTGAAATGGAGGAAGTCTGAGGAAGGAGGTCCTATCCCACCATATGCTAATCTACCAAACAATTGTGAAGGGAAAAAGTCCTCGAGATACATGGCAGCTGGGTTTCACAAACCATGAACATGGTTCCAATGATCTGATTGAATGTGCTCCGAGGACTCGAAGAGATTCGGGTACTTACATATATCGTGAAGCGCATTTGGATTACCAATCAGCCAGTGAGGGGACAATAGTAGTGTCTTTCCCAGGCATAAATATCCTTGAGTGGGAACTGGTACCCTTCCTTCACATGATGAAGGAGTTGAGGACAGAAGATGTTTTCGCAGAGGGCTAAACGAGGGATAGTCAATTTCTTGATTGGTGCAACCTTAGATTTTTGATATCACAGGAGCAATCATGGACTTGATCAGAAATGTCAACCATACGTAAGAGATGACACCACCATAGGCGTTTTCATATGCGTCGCAGAAAAGAACCCATGAAGTTGTAAGGACACAATCTGTGTTCTCCCTTAGGAAGATAAACATCGAGGTATTCGAAATGTCGACAGGATAGTAGTTCAGATCTCCATTGCATCCACATGTCAAGTATTGTGTTAAGTTATGGGAGAGTCCCAGTCAACCTTTAGTTCCCAGAGCGTTGCAAAAGGATCTTGACTTTGTACAATGGTGGGGGGGAAACCATCCTAATACATCAAAAGTTTTAGTGATGTCTGAAACAAGCATACATGTGGTCACGCCCTCTAAGGAATGGGAGTTTTTGCAATGCTGATTCTAAAGAGATCTAATTGAGGATTCCACTCAATGCCAAGTGTCGTGTGTTGTCCAACGTATCATTTAATTGTGGTGTATCTTCAGGGTCTCGCAGTTCTGGAGGGATTGATTCGAGGGTACGAGTGTATTGTTAAAAATTCCATTCCTGAGTAAAAAATAACTTTTCGAAAAAGAGTGATTGAAGCTGTGTTTGCTTCTTCTACTTGTCTCACTGGTCAGACAATCATCTACATAAAATGATTCGTTGACAGCTTGACTGCTAGAGGAACTCATGAGCAAAAATGTAAAGCATTTTGTTTTATCGACATGTTAGCAGCAAGGAGGAGGCAGCTACGCCAAACCCCCGGTGACTCTGGTCATCTTATAAACTTGTAATGTCTCTTTTGGTTAGTTTCCAGACGAATCTGTGGAGATCATGATCAGGCTAGCGAGTTCAATAGCCCAATACATTTTGCTGACATCAGCTACAAGTGCAATTCGATATAGTTTGAAAACGGAGCAATACATCGAGGAGGGTAGAATGAACTGTGGACCAACAAATAGAGCGTCATTCAGGGATTATACCTGAATCAGATTTAGGAGATGCCCTGCATCAAAAACAACCCTGATCGTCGTGGTGAACTGAATCTTGGTAAACTGCATGAATGGGGAGATAGAATACTTCATGAGGAGGTTTCTCCATGTCAGAAATTGGTATTGGTTCAGCGGTGGCCAAGATCGAAGTATACATCCAATAACTTTCTTGAAAGTCTTCAAACTGAGTTTTTGATCGAAGTGAACGTTCAAGTAAGATAAATTTTCTCACTGGCTTTGAGATCTTGATTCACCAATTGCCTTCGAGTCTGGTCACTTAGGTAAAGGAACTATTGAATCTTCCCTCATTGTTACGATGGTGGTTAACTTTGAAGTGATCCACTACTGCATGCTCATCCAATGAGAGAGGGAATTCAGAGTTTTGGGATTCTCACATTCCCCCAAAACCTCGAATAATGTCTTCACCAGAAATGACAGAGCCATGAGTTGCATAGACAGGGGTGGGACATGTCAATATTACCAGCGAGCACCCATCCGAAACTGGTCTACGAAAGCAGAAGGAGAACAGGTGGTCCAAACCGTCCGGCCATGGCATTACATTAGTGAAGATATTGATTTCAAGTAGGACATCAAATCCTTCAGGGTCACTCCGCATTCAGGAGCGCCAATTGAAGATCTGAAGATGATCCACTTGGAGGTCAAATGGAAACTGAGTGAAGAGGTAAGTAACAGGTGACTTGAGGTACAATGATTCTGATTACCTGGATTCTCGGAAGATGGGGACCTAGAGGGACATACAACAAAGTTAGTAATAGATTGGGTGGTGGACTTGTGCGATAAATCTGCAATAACTGGGTTATGTGGTGGTTTGGCTTGAAGCAAGGAAATTGAGGTGTTGATGCCGCCAATGATCAGATATGAAAGAAGCAGATGAAGCACTGTGCCGATATATAGCTCTTTCTTCTGATGATGACTCCATGGGGAAGAAATAACGCAAATTCGACAAGTCATTCAACAGTGACCTTGATTTTGAGACCCTGCCTTCCCGGCAGTGTGTGATGTGGACAGGGCTTGGAAAGATTGTCATCAGGGATGAGGAAGGAGTCTACCTGGAGGAATATCAGTAAAAAATAGTGTGATGTGGTCTCTGTACAGCGTTTACATTTGTGATTTGGACTTGCATCTTAACTAACAAGTGATTTGTTCGCAAGAAAAGTCAGTACAAAGCTTATTTGATCTTGATAACCAATACTCTTTGGATTGTGCTTCATCGATTTGAATCATGAACAAATATATAGTGGATGCTTATCTTGTTTACAAAGGATACAGTAATTAGAGTGACTATCAACTGTGTTAGCAAACCACGAAGGGATTTGTTGTTAAGTGTTCCTTATAGTAATTGTCTCATCTTTGTGACGTTCTTTAGGAAGTGGTCGAGCCTGAACTTTTACGCATTGCTTGGTCTCAAAGATTAATAAAACTTGAGGAGTTCTTTATAGCTGTGGAACATTCTACCAATCTTGACTGTGCTTCGCCACTCGAACATTGTGGTTGGTGTCTAATTTAATAATCCAACAAGAGGTAAGAAGGGACCAGAGGCTGCTAAACCATTGACCTGAAAGCATTGCAAGTGCTGTTGAACAGTGTGCATGAAGTTGTCTTAAACTCATTATCGCGTACCATCGTTGAAGCGTGGGAGGCGTTGATTTATCACACGAACATGAGCTTGATGGCGAAGGCAAGGTCTATCATATCGAACGTTCTTGACACAATCAATTTGATTTCCATATATATGTTTACTCAATCATGAGAGACTTCATATGGCGTGTTTCGCCGCTCCATCCTTGAGAGCATGGCCAAAGATAGACTAATTTCTCTGCCTCAGAGAGATTAGTAGGCAATCATGGGCACAGATAATACAAATGTGTTCCGCAGAAAAACTTCCAATTCACAATGTTCCATCAAACGTTGGCAATCTCCTTTGGGAGTTTTACTCCTTGTTGTTGAGGAATCAGATGATTGGTGATGAAGTTGAAGTTGAAGTTCCTAACAGCACTCCTTTATCTTTAGAGAGCAGTGAAGAGCACCATCTTGAAGTACAGAGTGTTCGACAAGTAATTCGTCCTCGTCTGAGATGTCGAGAGAAAGTAGTTGAGTTTGAAGGTCAGCAAGCTCTTTCTTTTAATCTGCTAATTGCTCTTCATGTGTTTGTAGCGACACATGTCTTCAGGACCATCGGATAGTTCCCTAATTTTGTCAAGAACATCTGACAAGTTCTTTGCAGGTGTTTAAGGTCTGCGCGAAGAAGTCTTGCGTATATCAGGACCCATAGTCCCTGTAGTGCAAGAGTTTGATTAGCCTCCTATGTGTACAGATAAGTCGGGATGACATCATCATGATTATCTAAATTCTCTTGCTCTCTTTGTAAGACGACTTCCTCTTCTATTAGATCAATAAATGCAAAATGATGGACCTTATATTCAGAGTTTAGAGTTTCCAATCCCCTGATAGGAGAACATTGGGCGTGGTCAAGCGTGTCGGGTTGATCGACTGCCGTTTCAAGAGCTAGGAGACTAGTGATAGAGGTCTTGACAGTTCCTCTTTCTTCCTTCCATTTGATAGAGCAGCTTCGGTCATCCGAGTACAAGATACCAAATGTTGTGAGCACGTGCTTTTCGATGAACAAAAACCAGCGAACGACCACTTTTCCGGGGAAGGACCAAAACAAGTGCTTCTAAAGTCTATCCGTTCGGTGGACCAAAATATGTATGAGTCTTTCTCGGACTGTGATAGATAAAGATTCTCTGGCTCGGATGATTCTAGATAAGAATGAGTTCTTTTATATATATATATATAGTTCTAATTATACGTTAAATTGAAAAAAAAAATGAATACGTGAACAATAGTCTGTGTATAAGCTTTCACATGCTTAATTAGCTGAAGTATCTGTTTTTTACAAGTAAACAGTGCCAAAGACAATATTAATTATGACATTATAGAAAACTCTAATGTTTGTCCCATTATTAGCAAACTATATCAATTTGTGACCACTATATCCTTTTTTTTGGTTTGTTTCAGTTATTGTTGTTTTAAGACACTGTTTACTATCCCTTTACAGTTTGTCCTGTACTACCATGAAATTTGTATCTATATCTACAATAAACATCACCCAATTAGTGGAACATTATTTATATGGAATATCTGCTAAAGTTATTGCCTCATTTTTTTTATATGTTTAAATGATATAATAAGATAATTTAATGATGTAAGTTAGCTTGCTTTTAGCCTATATATATCCCTGAGTCAAACAAGTTTTTGCACATTATTGAAAATGGTCTTTTGATGTAATACATAAACTTTCATTACTAATTATTAAGTGTAACTGCTCTATGTTTTGTACAAATTTTTAGACTGCAAAATATCATTGGAAATAAATAAACTAAAAAAAAACAAAGTAATAAGTTTATGTAATTAAGAACTAACTAAATAATGTATTTTTTTATTCATTGTTCTGTCACAAAACTGATACTAAATACTCTGTGCTAAGGATACATGGTAAATTGTGATGTAATTATCTGTCTATTAAATGTTTTATTATAGATTCCATTATATTATGTTAGCACCGATAGACAGTGCATTCAACTGTTATTCTAAGAAGTTGCTTGGAATATTTATTTAAATGTCTCTTTAAAGGTTGATGGGAATGCTAGTTTACATTTACTAATACATTGAGTGTTTTTTGTTTTTCACAATAGAATAACAGTCTAATTAAATTTGCCTGAAAAGGGAATTTGTCTGGTTAAAAAGACAGTCTTGTTAGAAGAGCAATGTAAATATTAGAGATGAGGGTAAGTCTATTTCATTATTAAGATCTACAAATATACCATATATATAAAAGAATATTAGAAGGAGAGATAATACCAAACACCTTATCACAATATCAGAAAAAAAATGTAATTTGTTTTTATAACCAGTTTATAACTTGTTCTTATTGGACACCAGCTGGATGTACAAACATCACTTTTCATAATTTTTAATAATCAGTTGAGATGCACACACCCAAATAGCAGCGATGGACATGATTGAAGCATCATTTGTTTAGCTTTGAATTATTCATTTTAAATTGATTAAAATGGAATTGTTGTGTATACATAGGACAGCAGTTGTCATGCAGACTACTTGAATTTGTATCTTACTGGCTACTAAATAAATATATGTAGATGTTGTGACAATGACGAGACTATGATTTCATCTTGTTATAAAACTAGAGAGTATTGAAGAATTTAAAAGTCATAATGAATATAGATAGCACTTGTATATTTCTGTAACTGGTAAAGCATACCAGTTACAGAAATATACAAGTGCTATTATTGCTATTATTAACTAGTCCCCAATTGAAAGGTTGACTTTTTTTATTGTACAGACTGTTATAGAGTGTTAACAGTTCATTTTACAGATAATTGTTTGTGTGTTTTTCAAATAGAAAGGATGGGCAGCTCTTCATTATGCAAGTTTCAAAGGACATACAGACATCGTTGAAATATTAGTCAACCATAATGCTGATATGAATGTTGTTATTGAGGTAATTGAGATCAAGAGAATGAACTGTATTCTTTAAGTTGTGTGAATGGGTAGTAACTATTAGAGAAGACATAGCATAGATATTGCAATGATATAAGACTACTTTATCTAACTCTAACATATATATAAAGCAGTTGGTAGCACCAGTATAAGGGCAACATGATTTTTCTTCATTGTGCTAATTCCAATATCAGTAATGAATTTGGTTAACTCTGAATTATTATGACATTAGGTATCTATTACTAATAATGCTTGTAGCTTCTTGCTAGGTTTATTGTTTGGTATAGTTTGAGCATTTTATAACTCTAGTCTAGTATGAATTGTGAGTGTATTTAATGTGTTATTGTAATTTTTTGTTATATTGTTTTTGTTTTCACATTTATGTTGCTGTTATTATGTATCATTTGAATGTGCCTTTACAATATAATATGACAAATGAGATGAAAGTGAATGGATCCTGTAATTAGCAATTCCTATATCAGCAATGAATTTCATTAACCCCAACTGTAACATTGGGTATCACTATTAATGCTTAAGTCTTCTTGCTAAATTATTTCTCTACGTATATTTTGAGCATATTGAATGCGTTGTTGTAATTTTACTATATGTGTTTTGTTTCCTCATTTATGTTGCTGTTATTACTTATTATTTGAATGTGTCCTTTACAATATAATAGGATGCAATTTTGATATAATGTAGTATAAATTCAATGTATTTTTTAAATGTTGTTGTGATTTTGTTTACACTATCGTTTTGTTTTTCTCATTTATGTTGCTGTGATTATTGATCATCTTAATGTGTTGTTTAAAATATAATAGTGGGTAAGTGTGACATAATGTAGTATGAATTCTAAGTCTTTTGAATTGAATATTGTTACTTCATTTACCCTATTGTATAGATTTTTTTTAATACCTTGCATGGAAGTATTGACAAGCTGTGTTGTAATTGTTTTGCATTATGTAGTATCTCCACTTTGCAATTTTATATATACATTGTTATTGCAAGACATAAGATCAATATATATATTAAAGTGGATCATTTAACTGCTGATTCCTATATCAAAAATTATTTTTAAGCCTAAGTGTGATTGCTACAACATTGGGTATCACTAATAATGCTTGAATCTTCATGCTAAGTTCTTTCTCTCCATATATTTTAAGCATTTTATAGCTATAGTCTAGTATGAATTTGAAGCATATTAAATGCGTTGTTGTAATTTTTTACTATATTGTTTTTATTTCCACATTTATGTTGCTGTTATTACTTATGATTTGAACGTGTCCTTTAAAATATAATAGGATGCAATTTTGATATAATGTAGTATAAATTAAAAGTATTTGTAATATGTTGTTGTGATTTTGTTTACTCTATTGTTTTTTTTTCTCACTTATGTTGCTTTGATTATTGATCATCTTAATGTGTTGTTTATAATATGATAGCGGGTGAGTGTGATATAATGTAGTATGAATTCTAAGTCTTTTGAATTGAATTTTGTTATTTTATTTAGCCTATTGTATTGACGTTATTGGTTTTTAATACCTTGAATGAAAGCTTGACAAGCTGTGCTGTAATTGTTTTGGATTGTGAAGTATCTATGTGTATCCACTTTTTAGTTTGAATTTTATATATTACATTGTTATTGCAAGACATGAGATCAAGAAATAGT
>NW_024535970.1:0-17540 GCF_016097555.1 Gigantopelta aegis
TAAATTGGGATTAATTTTTAAAAACATTCAGAGTATTTTTGATTGAGAATATAGACAAAGGAAACCCTAAAAGAATTTATTATAAATCTGCTTTTAAATTTTTTTTTTTTTTTTTTTTTTTTTTTTTTTTTTTTTTTTTTTTTTTTGACTTGTAGTGATGTCATGTAAGATGAAACCTAGGAAAAAATATAATATGTTTATATAAAATAAGCATTTTCAAATTGGTTTATAAATTGCCAAACAGTTCCAAAGATGGCAAAGAGCGTATGCAATTGGACTTGGTACCAATACTACCCGTATGAAGTGGTATCTGATGAAATATTATTAGTGATGTCGGTTCTTTGATACTTGTTAAATGATATCATAGGATAATGATAGTAACCCTACATTAATGTATTTAATTTATCACATTACAATAAGCAGTTTTAATTTGTGGTTATAATTACAAACATTTCTAAAGAGCATATGTTGTTTTAACTTACCATATTTACTAGTCTAAGAAGTGGTCACATTGGGAAGGATATACTATTGATGTCTGTGTTTTAGACTTATAGATGATGACTCTAGATAGAGCAAACATGGAATTTTTGACATATTTTGCATGAGTTGGCAAATAATTTTTCATAAAGAACTAAACACAACGAATTCAATTCTGTTTATAATTTAAGATTCATTTTATTCAATACTAATACATATTGACTATAATTGGCGTTAATTATGTTATTGTAGATACAAATTATGATTGTGGGCTCATGTTATAAGATTACCACAACATAGCCACCTACTTGTTACTTTGTTACTTTATAATAACTTTTGTACATATAATCTCATTTATTTGAGACATTGAGTACCTTTAAGTATAAATATTGAATTGTTGAATGAAGTTCTGTCACTGACGTAAATTCGTAATGTGCCTTGGTATTGTTTGATAAGGTTTGTAGATAAATAAGAGATCTGAGTATTGGAGAGGGTCCAGTAATGCCTGATTGTGGTACCTGATGCCAGGAGGAAAGAAAAATGCAATGTTGAAACAATCATTTGTAATAGTGCAAGTTATATAGATACTTGTATAATTAATTGTGATATATATAATAACTCAATTCAAAAGTTGTGCAATGGAGTAAAGTCAAACTTACTATATCTATCACATCTGATGTCATTTGTTGCCAAAAATATTATTTAAAACCATCTTGAATCACACCACGTATGAGACACGAAGGTGCATGAGGAATTGCTAAAGTTATACACATTATCATTTCGATTTTGTAAATTGTTTGAAGCCAGAATACAGCTATTCTCTAAAATAAACAATGTGAAATGTAAGTAGTTAAAATATAACTACTTATATATGTACTGCTGAAATCTAGATCTGACCTCCTCTTGAGTGTGATATTTTTACAGCCTTACAGATATACTCCAACTGGAGAAGGTTCAGTGGAACCTTTATTTAACTGGGTTCACCTTTATTGTAGGATAATCATATTACAGTTAACAATAGCTCTTGCATCTTGATACATCGTTTGAATTCAGTTACAAATGAGAGAAAGAAAATAAAATCTCATGTCAAAATTGATTATAGACATGTTATTCATACATATTATAATTACTATATATAATATATAATATATATATATATATATTAATATATTATAATTATATACCATATGTATGTATGGACAATGTCCGCATGTTGTGTTGCTCACCTGAGTTTGAAATTCCTTGCATACACGTTCGTTCTTTAAGACAACTTTGCACAAGCTTGAAGTAGGTCAGTTGCAGTTATAAGAGGATGCAGACAAAAAGTTGAATACGCCTATAGGCAGTTGTCACACTCGATCGAACATTGAACAGTCCAACTAATCCGACTAATCCTAGATCATTTATGATAGTAGCACTCTGGGGAAAACAATTTGTGGCAGGTGTGGTAAAGCAAGATCAAAATGGCTGCACGACTAGTAGGCCTCATTTACTGCTCACAGTGGTCGAGAGAAAAAAATGACTTAATATTGTACTCCTCGTCTTCTAAAAGAGCAAGCAAAGAAGAGCAAGCAGCTGTGACAATGAATGTATAAAAGCTTTGTTCTTGGCTCACGTTATAAAAACTGTTGAGAAGTGATACAACTTGGTGAAGTTACCTTATTATAGATAGATATTTTAAACAAAGATGTAGGGTTACATAAAATGTAAGTTGATAAACACGATTTTCTTAGTTTAAAAATTATAGGTCTGACCTCTACAAATTGGTGGTGGATAAATAGGCATGCAGTTGGAATTAAATTGTATACTAACGTTGTTTTTGAGAGAAATTACTTGTTTGTATAAAGCTATAAAAATTTAGGGAGCATCCATTCAGTAAAATGTTTACCACACCTATATATACGTAACTATATTTAGGCACTAAGTATGCCTGGATAATACTGAAAATTCTGTATGTTAGCTAATAGTCACACCTCCACAGTTAAACACTGCAAATTAATTGCCAGCAAATTGAAGTAAAATATTGATATTTTTCTGACAAAATTATAAATTCAAAGTTAGTAAGATGGCAAGAAGACAACAGATATGCATTACAACTGTTGATAGTAAAAAGATACGTTTCTTCACAAAAGCAAATAAAATAGTATGTGTCTTGTTTACTGTATGGTTCGTGATCTGGTTGGTTGATAATGTTAGCAATAGGTAGAACTACTTATTATAATTCTGGCTAAAACAGAAGTGGTTGGTAATTAACTTATGACTTTGATCATGGATACTTATGTTCCAATGATGTTGTTAAGGTGCTATAAAATAAGGATTGTTTTGTTATAGAACATAAGCATTTGGTCAGACAATATTAAAAGCTATGCATGTATAATAACTTACATTCATGTCACTCATGTTATTTTTCTTTTGTACTAGAAATAATCCTTTGCATGAAATTATGGTTCTGTTGTAGTGGTTGGGAGATCTGTGGTAGCGTGGCATTAGTTCATAATAGAAGTGAAATAGAAGAAATGATTGTAGACTGGTTGCCTGTATAATACAAGAAATAGTACACAATTTTTGACAGTACACATATTTGATGTAGGTAGTAAAAGTAATGGGACGATATGCAATAAGATTGAATGGTTGTTAATACCTGACAAGTAATAACTGTATTTGCATTGACTAAAAGATATTAATATTAGCGGCAATGTAATTGTATTATTATGCATTTACATTAAAATTTATAAAATGAATAAATGGTGTGATTTGAGTGGACCTCTCTATCTACATGCTGAATTATAGTAGATGATAAGAAAAGAATAAGACAGCAAAGATCATGTCTTAACAATAATAATTTTCTTTTGGCTATTTTTGTTTTTCCTGTATAGTAGTTTGTAGGCAAATACTATTATAATGTACGGTCTTATGTATATCATTTTGCTTTAATGTCTGTGTTAGTAATTGCCTAATACTAGCTGTAGGGAACGTACAAGTGTATTGCCCCAAACCCCCCAAAAAAGACACCCAGTAGTTACTCATCCTCCTCAAAGAGCCACTACGGACACTATTATGGTGTGCTTACACCATTGTATAGTGTATTACAAGTGAATGTAGTAGTTCGGTTGAGTTTAGGTGGTTCTAATTTAATTAATAAAAAAGGGAGGTACCAATAGCAAACTGGTGTATGGGAATACAAGATGTGGGATGTGGGGAATGGATGTCTAGTAGTACTGTCCTTATGGTCCTCCTAATCCATGTACATGTATAATACTTCAAAGAGTACAGGAGATGTAGGTAGGAGGAATAGATGATAATAGTTCACGTTCTTGGCCTCAATAGATGTACATTACTTTAAAGAGTAACATTGCTCATTACCGCTAGCAACATCTCAATTGTTATAGTGAGATTGGTAAGGATCTTGTTAGAAATGTACTAAAGTGATGCTAAGTTGTTGACAAAGAGATACATATAAGATATCAGTTTTAAGTGTAACATTGAAATCACTCGTGTGGATCGAAATAAATACAGCTTCCGATTATATTGAAACCAGATTACAGAAGTATATTCGGTATACCAGATTCACCGTAGTATATATATGTACAGGTACATGGTCTGTACATGTGTACATGTAATGTACAATACAGCTCATGTACTCGATTTGATGATTTTTGCAAAATTGAAGAGACCTTGTTTTATCCTCTTTTTTATTATACAGTAAATTTAGTTATTATGGGGAGTTTTTTTTCTTATGGATAGACTCTCCATGTCACAGTGTCTTGGATTGTACATTGCTATGTGGATGTTTTGTGGCATATTTGATCTGGCCACTTTTGAGTGTGTCACAGTCATTGGTTGATGCACTTTGGTGATTACAGGTATAAAAAGGAAAACAGTGACACAAATATGAGGATCAATGCACTTTCTAAGGACAGCTATTTGTAATGTACAACTACTAGACCTCAAATAAGAAGTAGCACTTGAAAAGAGTTGAGGGTAATCTAGGTGATCTAAAGATTTTGGAAAGATAGTCAAAAACTTAGTGTGTATTATATAAAAGAAGAATAATGTCATTTTGAACGGATATCATGTGAAGTATGATGTATTTTTTTTGCATTTTGAGTAACTATGAATTTATCTGGTCTTAGCGACGGGTGACTAAACTTCACAACTGGATAGTTATATATGATCTTTTCGTTACGGGATAACACGAAAACACAACAGTAGTATAAGAATACATTGTGTTGTTACATATAGTAGTTTGCAAAAAAGCTGCTAATTTACGAACAGTGTCTTAGAATATGATTGAAATTTTTATAACAAAATATGTTATGTGTATATGTCTCGTGATTAGTGTGCTCTTAGTTAGGGATGATTACTATTGATAATCATTGATGTCTTGTTTACTAGCCACCCACTATATTTTGTTCATTGTTCTGTTGCTTGTCATGATCGGTCTTGAAAGTTCTTTGAAAAACATACATGTCATGATTACATGGTGTATTTTCCACTTTTATCATATTTATCAATTTTGCTTGGAACTACTGGAACACAGTAAAACTTAAGATCATAAAAGTTGTTATTTCAATAGTACTGTTTGCTTTTAAAGACTTGAACCTTTGTTACTTTGCCTTCTAACTTTTGCAATTAGTATAAATTGTCTAGTCTTGTCTTTTGTTTTGGTCTCTATTACAATGAGATCTTGATTGTGTTTTTAACAACTAATAATTGTTTTATGAGCTCTAAATGCATGCTGAAACTGGCCGTAGCAGTCCAACGGTATGGCCTGTATTGGATTGTCACTTTTATCATACAAGTTAACATTCAAAATTAATGCAAGAATCATTTCCTCAGTGACATCATATTGTGGCAATGGCTAGAGAATTTATCAATTCCTGGTATTGTAAAAGCTATGTGGTTATATATTGTTCTGTGGCCTTGTATTAGATACTATGTATCTGGGAAAAGCACATTACATAGTTAACGAGTGTTCTACTACAAGTACATTAACATTCATTAATACATCCTTTGTTATATATTCATATCCAAAGTTCTAAGAATTTATGGACTAGTGAGTGTGGGATGGTAAACTAGAGTATATCAGGTTTGGAAGTAAATTGTATACTAACGTGTTTTTAGGACCGAAAAGTACTGTTTGTAAAGCTATAAACAATAGGAGCATCCCATTCCAGTACAAGTTTCACACCTATATATCCGGCACTATATTTAGGGCCACATGTATGCCAGGAAATACTGGAAATTTGTATGTTCGTAATGTGTCACACCTCCACAGTTAACAAATGCAAATAATGTCAGCAATGAAGTAAAATATTATATTTTATGACAAAAATTTATAAATTTAAAGGAGTAAATGCAAGAGACAACAGGACTATGCATTACAAACTGTTGATAAGTAAAAGAATACTTTCTTCACCAAAGCAATCAAAATGTAATTGTTCTTGGTACTGTATGGTCTAGGATTGGTTGATATGGTAGCAATAGGCAGAATCACTATTATAATTATGCTAAACAGAAGTGCGGGTAATAACTTTAGACTTGGATCATTGTTACTGTGTCAATGATTGTTTAAGGTGCTATAAAAAATATGATGTTTTGTATATTAACATTAAGGCATGTGGCAGCAATATTAAAGGTCCTTGTGTATATATAACTTGACATTTCAGGTCAATCATTTTTTTCTGTAATAAGAAAATCATCTTTGCATGAAATGTGGTTCTTATTGGTTGGGATATCTGTGGTAGGAGTGGCATTAGTTACCTATAGAAGTGAAATAGAAGAAATTGATTGTTATACTGGTAAAGCTGGATAACTACAGAAATATACATAAATTGTTGACATACAATATTTTTGATAGTAGGGTAATGGGACGATACTGAATAAGACTTGAATGGTTGTCCTACCTGACAAGTCATAACTGTATTGCATTGACTAAAAGATTATTACTATCATAGGCAGCAATGTCAATGGTATTACTATGCATTTACCCAGAACATTTATATAAATGACTAAATGGTGTGTATTTGAGTGGGACGCTTATCCTTACCATGCTGAACTATAGGGGAGATGATAAAGAAAAGAACTAAGACAGGTGCAAAGTCATGCTCTTTAAACTACTAATGTTCTTTTGGCTATTTTTGTTTTTTCTGCATATTTAGTTTGTAGTCAACTAATATTAATGTAAGTCTTATGTATAATCATTTGGCTTTATATGTCTGTCGTTAGGTATTGCCCCTAATAATAGCTGTAGGGAAAGTAGCAAGTTTATTGGCACACGAATGACTAAGTTCTCATCCTCTTCAAAGAGCAATAAGGACAATATTATGGTTTCTTTAGGCACAATTGTATAGTGTATTAAAAGTATGAAGTATGTTCAGGTTGAGTTAGGCTGGTTCTATAATTATTTAATAAAAGGGATGTCTTTTTCCTGGTACCAATAGCTAACCTGGTGTATGGGATACAAGATGTGGATGTCGGGAATGATGTATAGTAGTAGCTTTCCTTATGTCCTCCTAATCCATGTACATTTATAATACTTCAAGTAGAGTACAGGAGATGTAGGAATAGATGTAGTAATAGTACTTTCTTGTGCTCAATATGCATGTACATTACTTTTAAAGTAGTAACATTGGCTCCTCACCTAGCCACACATCCTCAATTGTTAGTTATAGCATTGGTAGAAGACACTTGTTAGAAATGTTACTAAAGTGATGCTAAGTTGTTGACAAATAGATACATATAAGAAATCAGTTTAAGTTTTCACATTGAAATCCGGCTTGTTGTACTAAAAATAAATACAGCTTCATATTATATTAAACCAGGATACAGTAAGTATATTCTATACCAGATTCATCACCTTAGTCTATATATGTTACATGTACACATGTACTGGTCCTCATTGTACATGTGTACATGTATGTACATATACAGCTCATGTACTCGATTGATGATTTTTGCAAAATTTAAGAGACCTTGTATTTATCATCTTTTTTATTATACATTAAATTTAGTTATTATGGGAGAGTTTTTCTAGTGGGATGTAGAACTCTGGCCATGTCACAGTGTCTTGGATTGTACATTGCCTTGTGGCTGTTTGTGTGGTAATTTTTGACTGGCCACTTTCTAGGGTGTCACATTGTGCATTTGGTGATGCACTTTTGGTGATTCCAGGTCATAACAGGAAACAGTGACCAAATGAAGGATCCAATGCACTTTCTAAGACAGCTATTTGGTAATGAACAAACTAGACCTCAAATAAGAAGTAGACATGGTGAAAAAGCTTTGAGGGTCAACTAGTGATCTAAAGATTTTGGACAGATAGTCAAAACTTAGTTTTTATTATAATATAAGAAGCCATCAATGTCATTTTGGAACGGATATCATGTGAAGTATTGATTGTATTTGCTTTTTGAGTAACTATGAATTTATCTGGTCTTAGCTACTGTATCTAACTTCACAACTGATAGTTACTATGATCTTTTCTTAACTGGGTATTAACACGAAACACAAACAAAGTAGTATAGAATACATTGTTGTTGTTATCCCCCCCCCCCCCATATAGTAGTTTGCAGAAAAAGCTCAATTCAGAACATTGTCTTAGGAATGATGAAATGTTTATAACAAAATATGTTTATATGTTATATGTCTCTTGATAGTGTGCTCTTATTTAGGGTGATACAATTGCTATCCTTGATGTCTTGGTTGTACTAGAGCCCACCCACTATATTTTGTTCATTGTTCTGTTGCTTGTCATGAGGTCTTTAAATTCTTTTAACACAATAAAATGTCATGATTTGTTTTTATTATTTTTTTTGTTATTTCCACTTTGTATATATTTATCAATTTTGCTTGGAACTACTGTCGACACAGTAAAAAACTAAGATCATAAAAGTTGTTTCTTTCAATAGTACTTTTTTGCTTTTAAGACTTGAACTTTGTTAATTTGAATTCTAACTTTTTTGCAATAGTATAAAATTGTCTATTCTTTGTCTTTTGTTTTTGTCTCTATTACAATGAGATCTGATTTGTGTTTTTAACACTAATAATTGTTTTATGAGCTCTAAATGCATGCTGAACTGGCTTAGAAGTCCAACTGTATGGCCCTTATTGGTATTGTCACTTCTTATAATACAAGTTACATCAAAAATTACATCAAGAATCATTTCCTTAAGTGACATCATATTGTGGTCAATGGTAGAGAATTATCAATTCCTGTTATTGTAAACAGCTATGTAGGGTTATATTGTTGTCTGTGTGCTTGATAATTAGATACTATGTATCTGGGAAAGCACATTACCATAGTAACTGAGTGTTCTACTACAAGTACATAAAACATTCATTCATACATCCTTTGATTATATCTCATTATCAAAGTATCTAAGAATTTTATGGGACTATTGTAGTGTGGGAATGGTAACTAGAGTATATCATGTTTTAGAGTTTAGTGTATGAATTATTATGAAGGCCTTCAATCTCTTAGGAGACAGTAGAAAGAAACAAGACAGTATACATGTAGTCATGTGTATGTATTACCTCATCTGATTACCCTTACTGATCATGTGTACTGTTTATTATATGTACTATACATCGGCATATACACATATCTCTGCTGACTTGTTATTATTTCATAGAATTCTTGTACATTGGAGTCTGATTTTTTATGTTCATTTCTAGTTGTTATTATTGAACTAGATGTTTGTAGTTGTACTATAATTTGTATAAAGTCACTTTATTAATAATGTTACATGTAGTGTTAGTGACAATAGACAAATAAATTTATTTATTGTAAACAAAACTACTCAACGGTATGATCTTGTTATCATTATCACATAATGTACACTCTGATCTCTGTTGTGATCAACCCTTTGTAGTATTCGATGTTGAAATAAACAGTTCAATCTTTTAGAGAATAATTTACAAGACATACACCACAGGTTTATTATTGACATAGTATGACTAAATGTATTTTCTAATTCCGTTACTCAACCTCATCATTAGTGGTTGAGATCATTGGGGACAAATGTCTTGTATCTTTCGTACCATACATGTTACCTGTATAACTAGGTAATAGTGTATAGTTTATGCATGCTCAACTTGTAGACCGTGACATTGGAAGCAATTTTATTTTTTAAAAACTATTCAGATCTTAAACTTTATACATTTTATGTCAAATGTAAAACCAAAAATCTATCAATACTTTCTACTTTATTGATTCCTTAAAATATTACTATAAATTACAATAAGAAAACTTGTCATTAGATGTAACATCTATTATGTAAGCATATACATGCACATACACAGTAAATGCCAATAAAATTTATTATACACATGAACATAACACAGTGCAGTACTTTAGCTGTAGTTCCTTATAAATAAAGACACTATATAAGTACTTACTATTAAATGCAGGTACTGTACTGTGCTTTAATGTTACTGTACTTTCTGTACTATATTTGTGATATTATGGTAGAGGAATATATAAATACCTTTATTTTTTGTCTCAACAAATATAATATTTATGAGTCTGTTAGTATTCGTTGTTTCTATGACTAACTATATATTATATATTGTAAATTAACAACATTGTCAATTCTGGCCAATTGCTAAAGTTAACCTACATCACGCCATTATTGCATTATAGTATATCAGATCAGTGAATGTAGTACATTATGAGTACATCTGTTACTCTTGGCACTACATTTATGAATTTTCCAAGAATTTTTTACTATTGTAGTTCATAAAATTCTCATTAATTACCTTGTTATGCATTATATATATCATATATATATATGTGTGTGTGTGTGGTGTGTGTGTGGGTTATAACAATGTTGTCTGTTTTCTCTTTTCGGTATATTTGTGCTCAAACTGATCCTTCAAGTTTTAAACCTTATTATGAGGAAATAACTCTTCATATAGTAGAGTCTCTGTCAGCAATTTAAGAGTCCAATTCATATAACCAATGTTTACTGTTATGTGCCATAAAGGTATTTACAGTGCTTGTAGTAAACTTTCCAATGAAATTCCTTGATTTAAGGTTTACTCTAATATGTACAGCAAACACTTGGTGGGGGGGGATAATACATTCCTCTTAGTCGTTACAAATGTATGTGTGTGTGTGCTGAACAATCAGTACCTACAGTTTCTATTGAATATAACATAAGACAAGTTGTTGAATGTGACGCTTGCTTGAGCAAGTATGATTTATTTGGTCTTAGGGACTGTACCTAATCGGCACAAGAATTACTTACATTCACCTAATGATGACTGTTCTACACATGTATAATGTATAGTATGATGGACAGTTACATACAAGTGCATGTACCAATTTTACGTTAATAGATTAGCATAGAAGCATGCAGCAAGCAAGGTATATTCTGTCCAAATTTGAGTTTGATTGTGGCTTCATGGAATTTCAATGGATAAAATATCTTAGCTTTTAGGTTTGGTTTGTACCTATTTAGCTTACTCTTTTTTATTGAAGCATTTGCTTTATTCTTAGTTGTTGTCTCCTTGTTAGGGGTCTTTCTTGCTTTGTTATAAAGACATTTCTATTGTTTCTAGAGAGCATTTTTGCTACAGCTAGTGAGATGGTCTTTGTGTATGCTTATAATATTATGCAAATTAGATGTCATGTCATGTCATGTCATGGTGGAATGTGATAAATGCCATTATGGGAGTTTTTAGTTTGCTACTTGTCTGAACAGATAGTGGCTCTATTATGAATATAGTTTTATGCAAAATGTATCGAATGGTATAGACCACTTCTCTCTAGAATAATCCTAGCCTGAGATATAAACACTGAGTCAAGGATCAAGGTCAAATGAACAAAGTGTAGAAAGTACTACAGTGGTGTTATTGCCATATATAATAAAAACCCATGCAAGCTACAACTTTAAACTATGCCTTAGCAATGATACAGTAAAAGACATTATCATTATGTGGGTTGATACCATTGCATATTCTAGTTATCTTATTGTTGAGTAATCCCTACATGTTTCTTGTTTTTTGCTATGTTCCCACTCAAATTGTTTTAATACATATGTGTATATGCACATGTATTATGCTCATATATTCCACTTTTATATTTTATTCTGTCTGGCATGGGAAGCATGCCAGGCATTGTTTTGGACCATCTGTATTAGTGTCTAAATTACATGTTTTGGCTCTATATATAATGTTCAATGACCCTCACTTTGAAGTCAATGATAAACATTATATCCTATAGTAAGGAAATTGACAATTTGTCCAATTCTGGTCAATTTTTTCCTGGACACCAACCACTACTTGAATTTGTTTGTTAACTCTGATCATCAAATTTTTAACTGCAGCTATGCAGTATTGTGTCAAGGGATGATGTAGTAACTGGAAATATTGTTTTGACTAAATTATAGTAGTACATATTAATCTTGCTCACTACTCTGAGGGTTGTCCAGCATTTCCATTGCTGTCTGAAGGGAATTTTAAACTCCTTTGTCTTTAAAGAACTAATGGACAGTACTAATGGGACAAATGGACAATAAAGGGTGTCTATGGACGTCTTTAACACTGCCTTTAATAGTCTGCTGTGTCCATCTCATCCTTTGTCACTAAGGGACTAATAGACAGTAAAGATTGTCGTCTATGGATTCCTTTAACATTGCCCTTAGTCCTGCTTGTCCATCCCTACCTTTGTCTTTCTTAAGGGACCAATGGGCGGTTAAAGGGTGTCCTATGGGAACTTCTTTAACACTGCTGCTTTAGTCCTGCTTGTCGCGCATCCTCATCCCTTTGTCATCTGAGGGACTAATAGAGCAGTAAAGATTGTCCTATGGATTCCTTTAAACATTGCCCTTAGTCCTGTCTACCTACCGTTGGTCTTTAGGGGACCGCAATGGCAGTAAAGGGTGTCCTATGGACTTCTTTAACACTGCCATTAGTCGTCTGCTTGTCCCATCCATCCCTTGTCGCTGAGGGGACTAATGGACAGTAAAGAGTGTCTTGGGACTCCTTTTCACACTGTGGCTACAAGTCTGCTCTGTCCATCCCCTTCCTTTGTCTTAAGAGGACTAATGGACAGTAAAGGATGTCCTATGGACTTCTTTAACACTGCCATTAGTCCTGCTTTGTCAATCCCACCCTTTGTGACTAAGGGACTAATGGACAGTAAAGGATGTCCTAGCTAGGACTTCTTTAACATTGCCGTTAGTTCCTGTTGTCCATAACCCTTTCCTTTTTCCCTAAGAACTAATGGAGCATTAAAGACGTGTCTTATGGACTCCTTTCACACTCCATAAGTCTGCTTGTCCATCCCATCCCTTTGTGAATAAGGGACTAATGGCCAGTTAAGGGTGTCCAATAGACTCCTTTAACATTTTGATTCAGTCCTGCTTGTCGTATTCCATCGCTTGTTCCTAAGGGACGAAATGAACAGTAAAGGATGTCTCTTCAGTGGACTCTCTTATCTTTGCTCTATTTTAATTTATCACAAAAATTGTGAAAATCACAAAGATGGGATCGGCTCCTCAAAATTTGTCCACTATATGGTAGCTATACTCTAACTTCTAGAGAATATCCAAAGGTACAAAGAGGAATCTTCTGATGTAGACGTTTCTACCCCTCACAAGAGTCTAAGGCAATACTTGACGTGTTTGGTCAAAGGAGAGCTTTGACTGATAGTTGTAGTGGATACATATTATGGCTATCTTAAATGGAAAGAAAATGAAGTGTTAAGGTGGCATAATTAATTCTTGTAACATGTAAAGTATGTGATATGAACATTCATGTACACGTTTTGATAAGGATACCTTTAGATCTCTGGGACTGTTGATATAGTGATAAAAAATATTCTCTTAAACTTGTTTATTGCTATAACATTTAAAATATGTACATTTAATCTTTGCTGGACAAAACATAGAATCAACTTTGATATGCATATACTATAGAGGGTTGGGTTAATAGAGTTTCTGTTGAGTTTCTTAGGGGGGCTTTTGTATGGGTCTCTGTGTGTGGTATGACTTACTCTCCTACAAGACAATAAATGTTGATACTACAGGTGTATTAATTACAAGGTGCTGATTACCAAAATGTGGACAACAAAGTAAATATAATCAACATAAACACATTAGAAAAAAGGGACATTAATTGTCAAAAACCACACTGTATGGTCATTGCTTATAGGCACCTGTCAATTATTAAAGGAAGTTGTATTTTCTCTAACCTTGTACATGTATGTTTCATTACCATGGTAGATCTTTTGTTCATCCGAGTTATTGCAATCTAGCTATTCCACATGTGTAAAGTCATACTGACCAGTAACAGTAGTTATATCTATTATAATTTTGTACATTATGATTGACTATCTCAGTTTGCTATAAACATTGCTATACCACATGTAACATGTCACGTTCAACTGCAATGAGTGACGTTAAAGTTTGTGATGCTCTGGAAAAGAAGGAAAATCTTACAAATAATGTACTATTGTAAACATATATTGAATAATCCATACGATATTCTTTGTGGTGTTCCTATGTAATTAGAGATACATGTATGTTGGGTCAAAGTCTATTAACACAAAGTGGGTTTTATTTTTCTGACATTTAAGTTGACTAAATATTTCTTTGGTATGGTATTTCTTTTGTGTGCCTGGTGATTATGTGGACAATCCCTGGGAAACCCAACTAATGTTTTGCTTAGATAGAAATGTACAAGGATATTATTATTCAGAAAAAGTAATACTGAATTTTTTTGTTCTCTACTTGTATATATTGAGTCATATTTTTATTGTAGGGCTCAAGAAAGGCTTTGAGAGTATCCCAAACTAAGGGAAATCATTGTGCTCAAAGTAAGATCATAAACAGCTACTTGCTAGACTTAGCTCTGGCAAATCTAGGGGAATGACACTTCAAAAGACATACAACTCGTACCTGTAGTATAAAAGATATAGACATTTGTGTGTAGTTAAAGTATATACACATTAATTATAGCCAATGGATTTTTCCTGTAGATGACAGGTGATTATTTGTTTAATAATATTACAGTACAGAGATACTGCTTGTATCATTCAAAAGTGTGTATGATTATACCTCTGGTAATGTCATTTATAGTATGGGATTGACATTTCCTAGTAGTACTATTAGTATATTAGTATCTCCCTGTCTAGTATTCAGGTTTATATTGTAACGTTTTGGTAGAGGGGCATTGTAGTAAACATTATTTCTTTTGAATGGTTGGTTTGTTAAACTAATATCAATTTAACTATACTAACACTTCAATGAATTTTATTGTATCAAGATTTAATTATAACTTTGTTGTTTCTATGACATGTGGTGGCACAATATGAATTTTATGAGATGGCCATTTAGTTGGTCCTGAACATAATGGTGGTCTAATATCTATAAAAGCTCAGTTTCATGTGGTCCTATACTAAAGAAATGCAGTATCAAAGTTTAGCAGTTGTATACAACATGCTGCTACATTGTCTGGTATCTGAAAGTTTCTAATAATTATTAAATGAGGATATCACATTAGTTATGATTGTAGTTTTGGGCTTGTTTTAATGTATGATAAAGAGGATTTCTTTTAGTTATAGACAGTTTATGGGGGTTATACAAGAGAGAGGTTTCCACTCAGTACATGTACATGTATGAATCTAAGAAAATTATATTTTTTTAAATCATTTGCTCTGTTATAGATGAACAAATATATAAAGGTGCTTACACCATGGTTGTTTATCTGGAGTTGCGACCTGTTTGAATTCTGACGCTACTAGCAGGGTCAAGTTTTTTTGTCATCTCATTGACCCAACATCTAAAAAGGGTGTCAGAGATCAGTGATCATGCTCTCATGGCAACCATGGGTTTTGACGCGGTGAGGAGGTATATGTTTTGGTTTTGAGGTTTAAAATATCATTGCAGGAATGCAATGGGAAGGACACTTGGGTTGAGTATCCAATATTAAGTGAATTGATGTGGGTTTTCTAGGGGTATTGACCCTCTAAATTGAGGACCAGAAAGTAGCCTTATGTATGATTAGTTTCAAATTTTGGTGTTACCTAGCTAAATGTACTACAGTACATATCGCATATAATAAAGCAGTATAGCATCATGTACTGCAGTAATTAGTTATGACCTGATGAAACTACTTTTACTTACAGTATATGTGAAGGTTTTTGAGCATCCCTTTCCTCCTGTAAGTAAAAAGGTATGTATATACAGGGTTTCATTTAGGGGGGTGGGGGGTGGGAGGGGGCATTTGCCCCCCTTGCCAGAGTCGTTGCCCCCCCCTTGGACCATTAGGTTTAGCCGTTTTTTTTCAAGGGGTAAATTGGATGTATTGGGGGGAGTGAATACAGAACTGAAACGAACACAAGGATATACAGAATAAGAAACGCTTAGGCTAAACACAAGAAGGAATGTACAGATTTTTAACCTAAAACAGCTCTTCTTCTACTCTTGCTATTCCATGTCATTGAAAACCACAAATGGTCTGAAAATGTGCCAGAAGCAATCTCAGAGGGTCAAAATTCAAAAATTCTGGGGCAATCCGGGTCCGAGGACTCCCTAGAGGGCCACCACTGTTGCACGCAGAGTTCCTTCTGGGCCCCCCTAAATTTTCTCTAAGTATATTATTTGGGCCCCACTTGTACCATTTTTTCTAAAATGAAAACCTGATGTATAAAAATGTCTTCATGTATCATATAGATCACTGTCATGTATAATAATTGGAATACTATAAATATAGTTGTCTATTAGACAAACGTGATCTAAATATAGTTGACACAGAGGGGACTACACTTTTGTAATTTATAGACAATTGCAATTTGTGGAGAACAATAAGTTTGCATCATACATGTGTAGTTAATACCTGTTTTTTAACTCTATTGACATAATGAATACATGTAATACAGAATCATATTTGTTTTTTAAAGTAACATCTGGTGTATGTGTACATTCTTATGATGGAAATACATTTACATCTAGGAGGTAATATTAGTTGGGTAATGTCCATATCATAATACTATATCAAACAACTAAGTTGGTTTCTATTCTAAGATTATGAATCCCAAGATAGAGGGATAGCAGATCACGTTCCTGGTGTATTTTTGTGGTATAGGTTCAGTGAAGACTAGATCTAGGAGAGGTAGTGTACATTACATTGTTAAGAGTTGGTATGTGTGTGGGTCTAATTGCATGTGATTTATTAAAATTATGATATAAGGTATAGCTATGTGTTATAATAACTTTATTTGATTTCCTTGTATTTTCCTTTGTATGATTTGTTAGGTTGCATTGTTTTTCCCCACTCTTTCCTAGCATGCGGTGTGTGGGTGTGAGGATAAATGGAGAAGTTGAGATTTTCCATTGATGTGAGGAAATCTGTTGAGTGAAGACTAATGTTATGTGACACAGAGACTAAATCAATAGTTTAAAATCCAAGTACAATATACTGAGGTAGTAAGCTTGATTTGATTGAATTATATTTAAATGTGTGTTAATTGTACATATAGATGAGATTGTTACATTGGACCTCATCAGTATCCTGGTCAATTGCGTTTAGTGCTAACTCTCCTGTACTCTGTTTCACAGTGGTGATGACTGTAAGTTTAGTTGGAATTCCAATAAATGACCTGCGTCATCGAAGAACTTGGCCATCGTATCGTAGATTGCAATTTTTTGTGATGTCATAATGAAGCTTTTTCTGGTTCATTCCTTATAACATGAGTTAGTGGTTATACTCAATGTGGACAGCGTATATAGCTAGTGCATCTCCTTTGGTAATATGCAATATAGATGAATGTAATCTTGTAAGATTGGTGTAACTTGTCGAAATGACTTCATGTTATGGATTGACTTATGATTAAAATTTCATTTGTGCAAAGTAAAGATGTCAAAAAAAAGTGGTGCAATAATATTTAATTGTGTATTTTACAGTTATTTTAAATTATCAATTTCTTTTACAATATCCATTTTATGCATCTTTCTCTTTTATTTTCCTTTCCTTGAACCATTTCTTAGGGTTCAAAGGAACCTGGACAAAATTAAGATGAAATATTTTATTATTTTTACTAATATGATTTTTTGGGA
>NW_024535971.1:0-10628 GCF_016097555.1 Gigantopelta aegis
TGGGAAAGATGATGGTGTAAAAATACTGATGATGAACGTATCGACAACAATAATGCTGATGTGACGTATTAGAGTGCATGTATAGAACAACCATTCAGTGTTCGTGAACAGGGTGAATTACTAAAACAATGTAAACTCCTGGGTTATCTTCCCTTGATTGTGATAACTGTTTCAGTGCCAGAGTAAACACCTGTGTCGACTACCCTTGGATTAACTAAATTTAATGTTGTTATTGTTTAACGATACCACTAGAGCACATTGAATTGTTAATCATCGGGTATTGGACGTTAAACATTTGGCCATTTTGACATATAGTCCAAGGGATATTTTTATCTGCACCATATCACAGACAGGATAGCACATAACAGGGCCTTTGATATACTAGTCGGGGTGTACCGTATGGAATGAGAATTAGCCCAATGGGCCCACTGACGAGGATCTTAGATCGTCCACGCATCAGGCGGGAACTTTACCACTGGGCTCTAGCTTAGCAGTCGTAGGATCAAATCACCTAAGTGAACCCATTCTTTGATCGTTTTTCCAATACCAACCAGCGACTCACGACTGGTGTATCAAAGTATGTGGTATGTGTTGTGATATATGTATGGAAATGCATGTAAAAGATTACTTTCTGCTAATGGAAACATGGTTGACATCCAATAGCCGATGATTTAAATATAAATGTGCTCTAGTGGTGTCGTTAAACAAAAAAAACTTTAACCTTGGAGCCATACTAGTACATATTTTGTATCAAGTATCTGTTCATAAGATAGTATCAATAGTGTGAATGTTGTCATACATAGAAGTATATAACTTGTGTTGACTCTTATTTATCCATACTTTGTAGTTGTGTATATTAATCAGATAATATGTATTGACTATCTTTATAAATGCATAAACCGTAGTTGTATATATTAAACTGTTATAATTATTACACAGTGTATTTGTATCGACACGTTATGTTCGGATGTCTTCAGTACTGGTAACGTGTCCGATACCTAGTGTACATAGTGTTATAATTATTATAGTGTATCTGTACTGACTTGTTAAGTTTGGATATCGTTAGTATTGACGTACACGATATGTAGTATACATAGTGTTACAAGTGTAATAAAGCTAAACGATATTTACTAGGGGTTTTGGATTGTTGTTTTTTTGTTTCTTAAATAGTTATTCATGTAACTGAAAGCTGTAGTACATAAATAAATAATAATCTATCAATGTTTGTTTCTGTTTTAATATGATGACACCTGTCTGTGAATCATTGTTAGAGATGTGCTGTGGGTAGCTTTATAAACAGGTCAATGTGTGTTACTGTTTTAATATGATGACACCTGTCTGTGAATCATTGTTAGAGATGTGCTGTGGGTAGTTTTATAAACAGGTCAATGTGTGTTACTGTTTTAATATGATGACACCTGTCTGTGAATCATTGTTAAAGATGTGCTGTGAGTAGCTCTATAAACAGGTCAATGTGTGTTACTGTTTTAATATGATGACACCTGTCTGTGAACAATTGTTAGAGATCTGTTGTGGGTAGCTCTATAAACAGGTCAATGTGTGTTACTGTTTTAATATGATGACACCTGTCTGTGAATTATTGTTAGAGATGTGCTGTGGGTAGCTCTATACACAGATCAGTGTTTGTTACTGTTTTTAATATGATGACACCTGTCTGTGAATCGTTGTTAGAGATGTGCTGTGAGTAGCTCTATAAACAGGTCAGTATTTGTTACTGTTTTTAATATGATGACACCTGTCTGTGAATCATTGTTAGAGATGCGCTGTGAGTAGCTCTATAAACAGGTCAATGTTTGTTACTGTTTTAATATGATGACCAATGTCTGTGGATCATTGTTAGAGATGTGCTGTGAGTAGCTCTATAAACAGGTCAATGTTTGTTACTGTTTTAATATGATGACACCTGTCTGTGAATCAGTGTTAGAGATGTGCTGTGAGTAGCTCTATAAACAGGTCAATGTGAGTTACTGTTTTAATATGATGACACCTGTCTGTGAATCATTGTTAGAGATGTGCTGTGAGTAGCTCTATAAACAGGTCAATGTTTGTTACTGTTTTAATATGATGACACGTGTCTGTGGATCATTGTTAGAGATGTGCTGTGAGTAGCTCTATAAACATGTCAATGTTTGTTACTGTTTTAATATGATGACACGTGCCTGTGGATCATTGTTAGAGATGTGCTGTGAGTAGCTCTATAAACAGGTCAATGTTTGTTACTGTTTTAATATGATGACACCTGTCTGTGAATCAGTGTTAGAGATGTGCTGTGAGTAGCTCTATAAACAGGTCAATGTGAGTTACTGTTTTAATATGATGACACCTGTCTGTGAATCATTGTTAGAGATGTGCTGTGAGTAGCTCTATAAACATGTCAATGTTTGTTACTGTTTTAATATGATGACACGTGCCTGTGGATCATTGTTAGAGATGTGCTGTGAGTAGCTCTATAAACAGGTCAATGTTTGTTACTGTTTTAATATGATGACACCTGTCTGTGAATCAGTGTTAGAGATGTGCTGTGAGTAGCTCTATAAACAGGTCAATGTCACCGACCTAAAAACATATGATTACATATTTCACACTGTTTATGTGATTAATATTCGCACTTTGGAATATTGCTGTCACCTAATTAAATATGCATAATGGCGGCCATAGCAGCCATCTGAACAATTTCGCAGAGTGTCATCAACGTTTGTTTGGTAATATACAATATACCTAAGATTCAATGTATCTGTCCAGGTGATTTGCTTCCATCACCAAATTTACACGGGAACTTATCCCATGACACGTGCCCCCTGCCTATGTGGGTGTGGGTGGTGTTTGGGTGTGGATAGAAGTAGGGCATGGTTCTGGTGGTATATATATATATATATATATATATATATAAATTGCACTTTTAATTCACCAGCTATCAAGCTGCCCTAATTGTACAAAGACACCGACTGACACATAATATCAACTGCTGCCCAAAGCTGTTTTCCTTCTCGTGATGCAATTTAATTTGCAACAAAGTTAAAGCGAAAAAGTTTTTTTGTTTTTAATTACACCACTAGAGCACACTGATTTCTTTTTCTTAGTAATCATCATCTATTGGATGTCAGACATTTGGTTAGTTTGAATCGTAGTCTTCAGAGGAAACATGCAACATTTGTTTAGTTCACCTGGCTCGAACGTCCATGGGAGCTTATTGCGATGGCGTGACGTCCGTCGTCCGTCAACTTTTCATATAGTCGACTTCTTGTCAAGTTCCACTAGGCAGAATCTGATTTCAACCAAACATGGTTTAAATTATCTTCGCATAGTCTTGCAAGTGTTTATGTTTTGGGGCCAATTTAAAATCCAATATGTCCGGTATGTTTTTCCATGCAGATTTCAACCGAACTTGGTACAAATTATTCTCACATGACCCTGACCGTGTGTTATTTTTCGGGACGATTCGACATATAATATGGCTACCCTATCCTCTTATAGGCTGAGAGATTGTCGACTTTTTTCAAGTCTCACCAACTGGATTTCAACCCAGGCTGTAACAGATGATCCTCGCATGACTCTGACCATCACCAGTCTACATCTTCGATTATTCCCTAATTATGTCACAGGTGATATTAAGAGTTTACAATATGTCAAGGCATATGTTGTCATAAACGTGGATCATTTATTGGTTCTGGTTACAATACATGCGTATGCACAGTTGATACGGCCCCCCCCCCCCCCCCCCCACCCCCATGTTTTCATTTGTAATGTTAATGTCAAATAAACAAATAAACATCAACACTATGGTTCACCTTTCAGAGGCATTGTTAGTTTAACCAGGAGAGCGATTCAGGCCTGTTGTTTTCCATTAGTAGCAAAGGATTTTCATATGAACTTCTCGTAGGCAGGACAGCACATATACCATCGGTGGGCACTGGTTGGGATGGGAAAAAACATTCAGAGAATGGGTTCACCGGGAAGGTCCGATTCTGCGATCAAAGCACCTCAGGCGAGTGCTCTAACGACTGGGCTAGACCACGTAAAACAACAAATAATAATAAATAATTTAATTAATAATAAATAAATAAAACAAAATGAACAAGAATAAGTATAATTAATTTAGGATCATACTCGTATAAACCGATCACTAACACTATTATTAATTATCGTTTTTTGCCAGTTTTGGTTTTTTATTTTCTATTTATTTATTCCTTTATTAGTATTAGTATTAGTAGTATACAGGGGTCACGATGTCGCGATACTTAATTACTAAGAAGAAATAAACAAACATACATTTATAACGGTAAATATACTTGTGCTGACTGTTTTACTAGATCTGAACCATCTGCAAGTCAAGTGTTGACAAATAAATCCAGTTATGAAAGTAAAATAGTTTACCAAAGTTCATCATAATGGATTTAGTTCAAGAAACGGTTACCACGATATCGTGGTAATTCACAAAACGTTATAATGCAATAGACAATAGTATTTCTGTACCACGATATTCCATCATGTCTAAGACAAATATTATAACACTAAAACGTAGTAAAGGTGAACATAAAAGACCCCGTACAACCAAGCGTTGTATCTGACATGACCAATTCACTCGATGGTATGTTTTAATGTTTACATACTTGACAGGACCAAGTCAATCACTGGTATGTTTTTTATGTTTACATACCTGGCAAGTGCAAGTCAATCGCTGGTATCTTTTAATGTTTACATACCTGACAGGACCAAGTCAATTGCTTGTATGTTTAAATGTTTACATACCTGACAGGATCAAATCAATCGTCGATATGTTTTAACAGTTACATACCTGACAGGAAAAAGTATATTGCTGGTATCTTTTAACGTTTACACACCTGACGTGACCAAGTTAATCGCTGGTATGTTTTACTGTTTATATTCCTGACAGGACCAAGTCAATCGCTGGTATGTTTTAATGTTTACATACCTGACAGAAAAAGGCAATCGCTGGTATGTTTTAATGTTTACATACCTGACAGACCAAGTCAATCGCTGGTATGTTTTAATGTTTACATACCTGACAGACCAAGTCAATGGCTGGTATCTTTTAATGTTTACATACCTGACAGACCAAGTCAATCGCTGGTATGTTTTAATGTTTACATACCTGACAGAACCAAGTCTATCGCTGGTATGTTTTAATGTTTACATACCTGACAGAACCAAGTCTATCGCTGGTATGTTTTTAATGTTTACGTACCTGACAGGACCAAGTCAATCTCTAGTATGTTTTAATGTTTACATACCTGACAGACCAAGTCAATCTCTGGTATGTTTTAATGTTTACATACCTGACAGACCAAGTCTATCGCTGGTATGTTTTTAATGTTTATGTACCTAACAGGACCAAGTCAATCACTGGAACGTTTAAACAGCATAACTCTGCTGCTGAACATTCCCCGTCGTACATATCATCATAAATACTCTTGAGACATCTTCTGGAAACTTGTCCCAGTCAGCCTTGGACAGATGCATAAGGGACTGTCCACACACTTCACCACCCGTTATTTTCACATCGTCCAGTTCGCCGACATAGTGTCCATTCCTCACGCTGGGAATGAGAAATCTGACCTGTGCCCCGTGCAGCACTGATTCAGTCAGATCGGACTTATTGCCAAATGTTGGTGTTCTAGTTTCATCACTCTCTAGGACCTTTCGCCAAGGCTGGTTACAAGTTCCTGAAACATAATTGGCACTCATTAGATATTGAGTGGAAAACATGCCATAAACCACTCACGCCAACTAAAGACGAAGACGAAGAACACAAAAAAACATTTTGTCCCTCGGGTTAGAATTGCCTTTTCTCTCATCCTGAGGTATATGGGACAGAGGTATTCCATGAAAGAAAGCAGTGTAAGAAATGTCTATCCTACATGAGATATCATTCTCACTCGTTTAACATGACGTCACACTGGGAATGAAAAATCTGAACTGTGCCCCGTGCAGTACTGATTCAGTAAGATCGGACTTGTTGCCAAAGGTTGGTGTCCCAGTTTCTTCACCCTCTAGGACCTTTACCATTTCCTGGAGTAATATGTCCACGGTTGATGGATCTTGTCGCCTACGATGTGTTTACACCAAAACAAAACAGTTCTAAATAAACTTCGATTTATTTCCTACTTTTTAAATGAAAAATCGTTGGTTTTGTTTAAATGGAAACATATCAACGGGAAATAAACGAATAAGTAACTTGGAACAATATAACTCTCCTGTGCTGATTATAACTAGTGTAAAAATAATCACTAAAAAGCTGTATTTTGGTCAGTGAACGAAATATAGAAATTTGTCTTGTCATCATACGATGAAAATACAGGTAGTGATTGTAGGAGAAATATGTGTTGGTATTTGTGAGGTAACTCATTATTCTGATCATGTTGATACCCTATATGCTTCTGAGGTACGGGATGGTTGTTCTCAATTAGATACAGGTAAATTAGAAAACGTACAGTTAGAAGAAACCAGAATAGTCACTGACATACCCAAATTTGCCTCACGTTATTCGATATATATATATTGATTTAATTTATTTCAACTTATTTCCGTGTTTATATTCAATTACGGTTCGAGCACGATGTCCTGGACAATCACATCAGCTATCTGGGCTGTCTGTCCAGGACAGTGAGTTAGTTGTTAGTGGTTAGTGACAGAGAAGAGGGTGTAGTGGTCTCATTAAAACTGGCTCTAGGTGGGAGCCGGTTTAGCATTCCCAAGAATATGCACTCCCCAGTCATTATTATACGTATAATTTACACTACCCCAGTTAGTATTATACGTACAATACGCATTCCCCTTGAATTATTTGCACTCCCCCAGTTATTATTATACATATAATATGTACTCTCCACTACTGTGTTTGGATACTGAATCCATATTCATTATTACTCCACTATGGGTCCAGGGGCGGGATGTAGCTCAGTGGCATAGCGCTCGCTTGATGCGCGATCGATCTAGGATCGATTTACGTCGTGATGTGCTTACTGGAACGAGAACTAGCCGACAGGGCCCACCGACTATGGGTCCAGGGGCGGGATGTACCTCAGTGGCATAGCGCTCGCTTGATGCGCGATCGATCTAGGATCGATTTACGTCGTGATGTTCTTGCTGGAACGAGAACTAGCCGACAGGGCCCACCGACTATGGGTCCAGGGGCGGGATGTACCTCAGTGGCATAGCGCTCGCTTGATGCGCGATCGATCTAAGATCGATTTACGTCGTGATGTGCTTGCTGGAACGAGAGCTAGCCGACAGGGCCCACCGACTATGGGTCCAGGGGCGGGATGTACCTCAGTGGCATAGCGCTCGCTTGATGCGCGATCGATCTAGGATCGATTTACGTCGTGATGTTCTTGCTGGAACGAGAATTAGCCGACAGGGCCCACCGACTATGGGTCCAGGGGCGGGATGTAGCTCAGTGGCTTAGCGCTCGCTTGATGCGCGATCGATCTAAGATCGATTTACGTCGTGATGTGCTTGCTGGAACGAGAACTAGCCGACAGGGCCCACCGACTATGGGTCCAGGGGCGGGATGTAGCTCAGTGGCATAGCGCTCGCTTGATGCGCGATCGATCTAGGATCAATTTACGTCGTGATGTTCTTGCTGGAACGAGAACTAGCCGACAGGGCCCACCGACTATGGGTCCAGGGGCGGGATGTAGCTCAGTGGCAAAGGCGCTCGCTTGATGCGCGATCGATCTAGGATCGATTTACGTCGTGATGTTCTTGCTGGAACGAGAACTAGCCGACAGGGCCCACCGACTATGGGTCCAGGGGCGGGATGTAGCTCAGTGGCATAGCGCTCGCTTGATGCGCAATCGAACTAGGATCGATTTACGTCGTGATGTGCTTGCAGGAACGAGAACTAGCCGATAGGGCCCACGACGCGGTTCGACCCTAGACATACCTCGCATCAGGCGAGCGCTTTACCATTCCCAAATTAAATTATCTTTATTCGGTCATCATTTGTTTTGTTAAGTAAAATAATTTTCCATCTTCAGTGGAAAATCGTTTGCAATGTCGTCTAAAATTCGCTTTTCTTCCTTTGTCTTTCATATCGTCCCTGTAACTTCCTTAGTTAAATACTTTTTATAAAGGTCTTTAAACAAGCAGATTCTGTGATCCATTCGATCACCACACATGATGAGTTATTTCTATTCTGCACATCTGCAAGGGTGAATCAAATAAAGTTTTGGTCCCCTTGGGTTCGCCCCTGATTCATATACCCAACACCCTCTTCCAGATTCGCCACTGAGATTTTTACCAGCTTTTACAAACATCAAAAACACTCCAAAAATATAATTCTGTGAATGCTTACAAAATTATGATAGCATAGTGTAATATAGTCTGGTGGAGTGCATATTATTCAGAAGGAGTGGTTATTATACATATAATACAGACTGGGAGAATGTATATTACATGTATAATATTGACTGGGGAGTGCTTATTCAACGTATATAATTGACTGGAGAGTGCAAATCCAGGGGAGTACACACTATATGTGACACCTGTACCGGGCTGCGAACCGTGTACCTACCAGCCTTATATCCGATGGTTAAACCACGACGCCACCGAGGCTGGTGTCAAGAGGAGATCAATAAAAAGCTATAGGTAACAGAGAGGTTACTAATTATGCATTGTTCACAATACTAACATAAACGCAAACTAGGAGAGGGTGGCTAACAAATCTACACGAGTGTTGCTAGGCAACGTAAAAGGTAGTATCTGTTTCCTACTTGTAACCAAGTAGTTCTATGTACCCGATTGTTTATGACCAGTGACAACACATTACAATACTGATATTTTCGAGTAATACATATACAAATATTGTGTAATTTATTACAGTGTAGTTATATATCGTACATGAATGTAACAATTCCGAAATGTGTCACATCCAACTGTGTGAGTGAACCTTTCATATCTGTGCAGGTATCAATTTAGTACACTATTACATAATTTGATCCGGTTATAATTCATAATAAAACATTGGAATAATGAATATTGAGTTACTTATTTTCTAGTGTGGTACATTATTGTAATTAGCATGTCTATGTTAACTGTGTGTGCCTTGTAACAGTACATCGGCCAGAAGTAAACAAGTCAGTACAAAAAAAACGATCTACTTTCGGTGACGATACAATGCAACGTCAGGTCAGGTTACTCCAGTGTCCCAGTTTACTTGTTGTCAAGACTACAGATCAGGCTGCCTTTTATATATATCTGGGTCAGTGTAGTGAATAAAGGTAAATACACATGTATGACTGAATGTTTAACGACACCCCAGCACAATAAAATACGTCGGCAATTTGGTGTTAAATAAAGGTAAATACACATCGGGTAGTGGGTGTCAAACGGACACCGGCCTCGGTGGTGTAGTGGTTAAGCCATCGGACTACAGGCTGGTAGGTACAGGGTTCGCAGCCCGGTACCGGCTCCAACCCAGAGCGAGTTCTTAGGGGCTCAATGGGTAGGTGTAAGGCCACTACACCCTCTTCTCTCTCACTAACCACTAACAAACTAACAACTAACCCACTGTCCTGGACAGGCAGCCCAGATAGCTGAGGTGTGTGCCCAGGACAGCGTGCTTGAACCTTAATTGGATATAAGCACGAAAAAAAGTTGAAATCAATCAATCAATCAAACGGACTGCGGAACTGCGCTGGTATACTCAATTTTCAGGATTACACAGAAATCACCCAAGCTACGGTTATTGAAAGTAGAAAATGTCAGTGATATAATGAAATGAAATAGGAAAAAAGGGCCTTGACATATCGAAGGTACGGGACACCCACATACACACACAAACACACACACACACACACACACACACTGACACACACACATACTTACACACACATATACACACACACACACTTACACACACATACACAGACACACATGAGCGCACATACGCACGCACACACACACACACACACACACACACACACACACACACACCACATGTTGTCACCCTAGTCCCGCCCTTCTTTAGCTCGAGTTAGACCACGGTCTGCTAACATATCACAAGGACTACAATCAGTGTGTTTCTTGAGTCAACATTCCCAGTAACACTGACAAATGTCTATTAACAGAAACAGGTCACTAAAATCTGACATACGTGTGCTTCCAAGAAACGAAACTGATATTAGAACTGGAAACTGGTTAAACGAAATTGTTAGAAAACAACCATAGGTAATATTTTAATTGTATGTAGTCCTGAGCAGACAGAATTGAAGTGAGATTTCTTTGAGTGTTTATCTCGTAAAAAGAGCTACAAGTTGTACAGGAGAATTAAAAGTAAGTTTAATTTTACTTCCTGGTTGTATCTAGTACTGAACAGGACGAGTAGTGGGTTATAACGATTGTGATTGTGTTCGTATGGATGTAGTAGAACCCGTAACAGTTCAACTGCCCGTGGCCCACAGCTCCGGGACGTAGCTTCACTTGAAGAGGTAGCATGTAGTAGTTTCAGTATATAGTGCTCCTACTGGTAGTAGCTTGTGGGAATTCGGTAACATTTGGAACTGACGTGGGGACTAGGTGTGTTAATTAATACAAGAATACGAAATGTATAACCCAGTTAGAACCCAAAACAGTTCAACTGCCCG
>NW_024535972.1:0-10436 GCF_016097555.1 Gigantopelta aegis
ATTTCGTGTAATGATTAGTGTAATAAATATATCTGTTATAACTTGTGTGATAGCTTACATTTCGTGTAATGTGTAATTATAACTTGTGTGATATACATTTCGTGTAATGATTAGTGTAATAAATATATCTGTTATAACTTGTGTGATAGCTTACATTTCGTGTAATGATTAGTGTAATAAATATATCTGTTATAACTTGTGTGATAGCTTACATTTCGTGTAATGATTAGTGTAATAAATATATCTGTTATAACTTGTGTGATAGCTTACATTTCGTGTAATGATTAGTGTAATAAATATATCTGTTATAACTTGTGTGATAGCTTACATTTCGTGTAATGATTAGTGTAATAAATATATCTGTTATAACTTGTGTGATAGCTTACATTTCGTGTAATGATTAGTGTAATAAATATATCTGTTATAACTTGTGTGATAGCTTACATTTCGTGTAATGATTAGTGTAATAAATATATCTGTTATAACTTGTGTGATAGCTTACATTTCGTGTAATGATTAGTGTAATAAATATATCTGTTATAACTTGTGTGATAGCTTACATTTCGTGTAATGATTAGTGTAATAAATATATCTGTTATAACTTGTGTGATAGCTTACATTTCGTGTAATGATTAGTGTAATAAATATATCTGTTATAACTTGTGTGATAGCTTACATTTCGTGTAATGATTAGTGTAATAAATATATCTGTTATAACTTGTGTGATAGCTTACATTTCGTGTAATGATTAGTGTAATAAATATATCTGTTATAACTTGTGTGATAGCTTACATTTCGTGTAATGATTAGTGTAATAAATATATCTGTTATAACTTGTGTGATAGCTTACATTTCGTGTAATGATTAGTGTAATAAATATATCTGTTATAACTTGTGTGATAGCTTACATTTCGTGTAATGATTAGTGTAATAAATATATCTGTTATAACTTGTGTGATAGCTTACATTTCGTGTAATGATTAGTGTAATAAATCTGTTATAACTTGTGTGATAGCTTATCTGTTATAACTTGTGTGATAGCTTACATTTCGTGTAATGATTAGTGTAATAAATATATCTGTTATAACTTGTGTGATAGCTTACATTTCGTGTAATGATTAGTGTAATAAATATATCTGTTATAACTTGTGTGATAGCTTACATTTCGTGTAATGATTAGTGTAATAAATATATCTGTTATAACTTGTGTGATAGCTTACATTTCGTGTAATGATTAGTGTAATAAATATATCTGTTATAACTTGTGTGATAGCTTACATTTCGTGTAATGATTAGTGTAATAAATATATCTGTTATAACTTGTGTGATAGCTTACATTTCGTGTAATGATTAGTGTAATAAATATATCTGTTATAACTTGTGTGATAGCTTACATTTCGTGTAATGATTAGTGTAATAAATATATCTGTTATAACTTGTGTGATAGCTTACATTTCGTGTAATGATTAGTGTAATAAATATATCTGTTATAACTTGTGTGATAGCTTACATTTCGTGTAATGATTAGTGTAGCTTACATTTCGTGTAATGATTAATAAATATATCTGTTATAACTTGTGTGATAGCTTACATTTCGTGTAATGATTAGTGTAATAAATATATCTGTTATAACTTGTGTGATAGCTTACATTTCGTGTAATGATTAGTGTAATAAATATATCTGTTATAACTTGTGTGATAGCTTACATTTCGTGTAATGATTAGTGTAATAAATATATCTGTTATAACTTGTGTGATAGCTTACATTTCGTGTAATGATTAGTGTAATAAATATATCTGTTATAACTTGTGTGATAGCTTACATTTCGTGTAATGATTAGTGTAATAAATATATCTGTTATAACTTGTGTGATAGCTTACATTTCGTGTAATGATTAGTGTAATAAATATATCTGTTATAACTTGTGTGATAGCTTACATTTCGTGTAATGATTAGTGTAATAAATATATCTGTTATAACTTGTGTGATAGCTTACATTTCGTGTAATGATTAGTGTAATAAATATATCTGTTATAACTTGTGTGATAGCTTACATTTCGTGTAATGATTAGTGTAATAAATATATCTGTTATAACTTGTGTGATAGCTTACATTTCGTGTAATGATTAGTGTAATAAATATATCTGTTATAACTTGTGTGATAGCTTACATTTCGTGTAATGATTAGTGTAATAAATATATCTGTTATAACTTGTGTGATAGCTTACATTTCGTGTAATGATTAGTGTAATAAATATATCTGTTATAACTTGTGTGATAGCTTACATTTCGTGTAATGATTAGTGTAATAAATATATCTGTTATAACTTGTGTGATAGCTTACATTTCGTGTAATGATTAGTGTAATAAATATATCTGTTATAACTTGTGTGATAGCTTACATTTCGTGTAATGATTAGTGTAATAAATATATCTGTTATAACTTGTGTGATAGCTTACATTTCGTGTAATGATTAGTGTAATAAATATATCTGTTATAACTTGTGTGATAGCTTACATTTCGTGTAATGATTAGTGTAATAAATATATCTGTTATAACTTGTGTGATAGCTTACATTTTGTGTAATGATTAGTGTAATAAATATATCTGTTATAACTTGTGTGATAGCTTACATTTCGTGTAATGATTAGTGTAATAAATATATCTATATATACATTTGTGTGATAGCTTACATTTCGTGTAATAATTAGTGTAATAAATATATCTGTTATAACTTGTGTGATAGCTTACATTTCGTGTAATGATTAGTGTAATAAATATATCTGTTATAACTTGTGTGATAGCTTACATTTCGTGTAATGATTAGTGTAATAAATATATCTGTTATAACTTGTGTGATAGCTTACATTTCGTGTAATGATTAGTGTAATAAATATATCTGTTATAACTTGTGTGATAGCTTACATTTCGTGTAATGATTAGTGTAATAAATATATCTGTTATAACTTGTGTGATAGCTTACATTTCGTGTAATGATTAGTGTAATAAATATATCTGTTATAACTTGTGTGATAGCTTACATTTCGTGTAATGATTAGTGTAATAAATATATCTGTTATAACTTGTGTGATAGCTTACATTTCGTGTAATGATTAGTGTAATAAATATATCTGTTATAACTTGTGTGATAGCTTACATTTCGTGTAATGATTAGTGTAATAAATATATCTGTTATAACTTGTGTGATAGCTTACATTTCGTGTAATGATTAGTGTAATAAATATATCTGTTATAACTTGTGTGATAGCTTACATTTCGTGTAATGATTAGTGTAATAAATATATCTGTTATAACTTGTGTGATAGCTTACATTTCGTGTAATGATTAGTGTAATAAATATATCTGTTATAACTTGTGTGATAGCTTACATTTCGTGTAATGATTAGTGTAATAAATATATCTGTTATAACTTGTGTGATAGCTTACATTTCGTGTAATGATTAGTGTAATAAATATATCTGTTATAACTTGTGTGATAGCTTACATTTCGTGTAATGATTAGTGTAATAAATATATCTGTTATAACTTGTGTGATAGCTTACATTTCGTGTAATGATTAGTGTAATAAATATATCTGTTATAACTTGTGTGATAGCTTACATTTCGTGTAATGATTAGTGTAATAAATATATCTGTTATAACTTGTGTGATAGCTTACATTTCGTGTAATGATTAGTGTAATAAATATATCTGTTATAACTTGTGTGATAGCTTACATTTCGTGTAATGATTAGTGTAATAAATATATCTGTTATAACTTGTGTGATAGCTTACATTTCGTGTAATGATTAGTGTAATAAATATATCTGTTATAACTTGTGTGATAGCTTACATTTCGTGTAATGATTAGTGTAATAAATATATCTGTTATAACTTGTGTGATAGCTTACATTTCGTGTAATGATTAGTGTAATAAATATATCTGTTATAACTTGTGTGATAGCTTACATTTCGTGTAATGATTAGTGTAATAAATATATCTGTTATAACTTGTGTGATAGCTTACATTTCGTGTAATGATTAGTGTAATAAATATATCTGTTATAACTTGTGTGATAGCTTACATTTCGTGTAATGATTAGTGTAATAAATATATCTGTTATAACTTGTGTGATAGCTTACATTTCGTGTAATGATTAGTGTAATAAATATATCTGTTATAACTTGTGTGATAGCTTACATTTCGTGTAATGATTAGTGTAATAAATATATCTGTTATAACTTGTGTGATAGCTTACATTTCGTGTAATGATTAGTGTAATAAATATATCTGTTATAACTTGTGTGATAGCTTACATTTCGTGTAATGATTAGTGTAATAAATATATCTGTTATAACTTGTGTGATAGCTTACATTTCGTGTAATGATTAGTGTAATAAATATATCTGTTATAACTTGTGTGATAGCTTACATTTCGTGTAATGATTAGTGTAATAAATATATCTGTTATAACTTGTGTGATAGCTTACATTTCGTGTAATGATTAGTGTAATAAATATATCTGTTATAACTTGTGTGATAGCTTACATTTCGTGTAATGATTAGTGTAATAAATATATCTGTTATAACTTGTGTGATAGCTTACATTTCGTGTAATGATTAGTGTAATAAATATATCTGTTATAACTTGTGTGATAGCTTACATTTCGTGTAATGATTAGTGTAATAAATATATCTGTTATAACTTGTGTGATAGCTTACATTTCGTGTAATGATTAGTGTAATAAATATATCTGTTATAACTTGTGTGATAGCTTACATTTCGTGTAATGATTAGTGTAATAAATATATCTGTTATAACTTGTGTGATAGCTTACATTTCGTGTAATGATTAGTGTAATAAATATATCTGTTATAACTTGTGTGATAGCTTACATTTCGTGTAATGATTAGTGTAATAAATATATCTGTTATAACTTGTGTGATAGCTTACATTTCGTGTAATGATTAGTGTAATAAATATATCTGTTATAACTTGTGTGATAGCTTACATTTCGTGTAATGATTAGTGTAATAAATATATCTGTTATAACTTGTGTGATAGCTTACATTTCGTGTAATGATTAGTGTAATAAATATATCTGTTATAACTTGTGTGATAGCTTACATTTCGTGTAATGATTAGTGTAATAAATATATCTGTTATAACTTGTGTGATAGCTTACATTTCGTGTAATGATTAGTGTAATAAATATATCTGTTATAACTTGTGTGATAGCTTACATTTCGTGTAATGATTAGTGTAATAAATATATCTGTTATAACTTGTGTGATAGCTTACATTTCGTGTAATGATTAGTGTAATAAATATATCTGTTATAACTTGTGTGATAGCTTACATTTCGTGTAATGATTAGTGTAATAAATATATCTGTTATAACTTGTGTGATAGCTTACATTTCGTGTAATGATTAGTGTAATAAATATATCTGTTATAACTTGTGTGATAGCTTACATTTCGTGTAATGATTAGTGTAATAAATATATCTGTTATAACTTGTGTGATAGCTTACATTTCGTGTAATGATTAGTGTAATAAATATATCTGTTATAACTTGTGTGATAGCTTACATTTCGTGTAATGATTAGTGTAATAAATATATCTGTTATAACTTGTGTGATAGCTTACATTTCGTGTAATGATTAGTGTAATAAATATATCTGTTATACTTGTGTGATAGCTTACATTTCGTGTAATGATTAGTGTAATAAATATATCTGTTATAACTTGTGTGATAGCTTACATTTCGTGTAATGATTAGTGTAATAAATATATCTGTTATAACTTGTGTGATAGCTTACATTTCGTGTAATGATTAGTGTAATAAATATATCTGTTATAACTTGTGATGCTTACATTTCTTACATTTCGTGTAATAAATATATCTGTTATAAGTGTGATAGCTTACATTTCGTGTAATGATTATAAATATCTGTTATAAGCTTACATTTCGTGTAATGATAGTGCTTACATAGCTTCATTTCGTGTAATGATTAGTGTAATAAATATATCTGTTATAACTTGTGTGATAGCTTACATTTCGTGTAATGATTAGTGTAATAAATATATCTGTTATAACTTGTGTGATAGCTTACATTTCGTGTAATGATTAGTGTAATAAATATATCTGTTATAACTTGTGATAGCTTACATTTCGTGTAATGATTAGTGTAATAAATATATATAACTTGTGTGATATACACGTGTAATGATTGTGTGATAGCTGTTATAATGTTAGCGTGTAATGATTAGTGTAATAAATATATCTGTTATAACTTGTGATAGCTTACATTTCGTGTAATGATTAGTGTAATAAATATATCTGTTATAACTTGTGTGATAGCTTACATTTCGTGTAATGATTAGTGTAATAAATATATCTGTTATAACTTGTGTGATAGCTTACATTTCGTGTAATGATTAGTGTAATAAATATATCTGTTATAACTTGTGTGATAGCTTACATTTCGTGTAATGATTAGTGTAATAAATATATCTGTTATAACTTGTGTGATAGCTTACATTTCGTGTAATGATTAGTGTAATAAATATATCTGTTATAACTTGTGTGATAGCTTACATTTCGTGTAATGATTAGTGTAATAAATATATCTGTTATAACTTGTGTGATAGCTTACATTTCGTGTAATGATTAGTGTAATAAATATATCTGTTATAACTTGTGTGATAGCTTACATTTCGTGTAATGATTAGTGTAATAATATATCTGTTATAATATATCTGTAATATAACTTGTGTGATAGCTTACATTTCGTGTAATGATTAGTGTAATAAATATATCTGTTATAACTTGTGTGATAGCTTACATTTCGTGTAATGATTAGTGTAATAAATATATCTGTTATAACTTGTGTGATAGCTTACATTTCGTGTAATGATTAGTGTAATAAATATATCTGTTATAACTTGTGTGATAGCTTACATTTCGTGTAATGATTAGTGTAATAAATATATCTGTTATAACTTGTGTGATAGCTTACATTTCGTGTAATGATTAGTGTAATAAATATATCTGTTATAACTTGTGTGATAGCTTACATTTCGTGTAATGATTAGTGTAATAAATATATCTGTTATAACTTGTGTGATAGCTTACATTTCGTGTAATGATTAGTGTAATAAATATATCTGTTATAACTTGTGTGATAGCTTACATTTCGTGTAATGATTAGTGTAATAAATATATCTGTTATAACTTGTGTGATAGCTTACATTTCGTGTAATGATTAGTGTAATAAATATATCTGTTATAACTTGTGTGATAGCTTACATTTCGTGTAATGATTAGTGTAATAAATATATCTGTTATAACTTGTGTGATAGCTTACATTTCGTGTAATGATTAGTGTAATAAATATATCTGTTATAACTTGTGTGATAGCTTACATTTCGTGTAATGATTAGTGTAATAAATATATCTGTTATAACTTGTGTGATAGCTTACATTTCGTGTAATGATTAGTGTAATAAATATATCTGTTATAACTTGTGTGATAGCTTACATTTCGTGTAATGATTAGTGTAATAAATATATCTGTTATAACTTGTGTGATAGCTTACATTTCGTGTAATGATTAGTGTAATAAATATATCTGTTATAACTTGTGTGATAGCTTACATTTCGTGTAATGATTAGTGTAATAAATATATCTGTTATAACTTGTGTGATAGCTTACATTTCGTGTAATGATTAGTGTAATAAATATATATCTGTTATAATTTCGTGTGTGATAGCTTACATTTCGTGTAATGATTTCGTGTAGATTGTAATAAATATATCTGTTATAACTTGTGTGATAGCTTACATTTCGTGTAATGATTAGTGTAATAAATATATCTGTTATAACTTGTGTGATAGCTTACATTTCGTGTAATGATTAGTGTAATAAATATATCTGTTATAACTTGTGTGATAGCTTACATTTCGTGTAATGATTAGTGTAATAAATATATCTGTTATAACTTGTGTGATAGCTTACATTTCGTGTAATGATTAGTGTAATAAATATATCTGTTATAACTTGTGTGATAGCTTACATTTCGTGTAATGATTAGTGTAATGATTAGTGTAATAAATATATCTGTTATAACTTGTGTGATAGCTTACATTTCGTGTAATGATTAGTGTAATAAATATATCTGTTATAACTTGTGTGATAGCTTACATTTCGTGTAATGATTAGTGTAATAAATATATCTGTTATAACTTGTGTGATAGCTTACATTTCGTGTAATGATTAGTGTAATAAATATATCTGTTATAACTTGTGTGATAGCTTACATTTCGTGTAATGATTAGTGTAATAAATATATCTGTTATAACTTGTGTGATAGCTTACATTTCGTGTAATGATTAGTGTAATAAATATATCTGTTATAACTTGTGTGATAGCTTACATTTCGTGTAATGATTAGTGTAATAAATATATCTGTTATAACTTGTGTGATAGCTTACATTTCGTGTAATGATTAGTGTAATAAATATATCTGTTATAACTTGTGTGATAGCTTACATTTCGTGTAATGATTAGTGTAATAAATATATCTGTTATAACTTGTGTGATAGCTTACATTTCGTGTAATGATTAGTGTAATAAATATATCTGTTATAACTTGTGTGATAGCTTACATTTCGTGTAATGATTAGTGTAATAAATATATCTGTTATAACTTGTGTGATAGCTTACATTTCGTGTAATGATTAGTGTAATAAATATATCTGTTATAACTTGTGTGATAGCTTACATTTCGTGTAAATGATTAGTGTAATAAATATATCTGTTATAACTTGTGTGATAGCTTACATTTCGTGTAATGATTAGTGTAATAAATATATCTGTTATAACTTGTGTGATAGCTTACATTTCGTGTAATGATTAGTGTAATAAATATATCTGTTATAACTTGTGTGATAGCTTACATTTCGTGTAATGATTAGTGTAATAAATATATCTGTTATAACTTGTGTGATAGCTTACATTTCGTGTAATGATTAGTGTAATAAATATATCTGTTATAACTTGTGTGATAGCTTACATTTCGTGTAATGATTAGTGTAATAAATATATCTGTTATAACTTGTGTGATAGCTTACATTTCGTGTAATGATTAGTGTAATAAATATATCTGTTATAACTTGTGTGATAGCTTACATTTCGTGTAATGATTAGTGTAATAAATATATCTGTTATAACTTGTGTGATAGCTTACATTTCGTGTAATGATTAGTGTAATAAATATATTGTTATAACTTGTGTGATAGCTTACATTTCGTGTAATGATTAGTGTAATAAATATATCTGTTATAACTTGTGTGATAGCTTACATTTCGTGTAATGATTAGTGTAATAAATATATCTGTTATAACTTGTGTGATAGCTTACATTTCGTGTAATGATTAGTGTAATAAATATATCTGTTATAACTTGTGTGATAGCTTACATTTCGTGTAATGATTAGTGTAATAAATATATCTGTTATAACTTGTGTGATAGCTTACATTTCGTGTAATGATTAGTGTAATAAATATATCTGTTATAACTTGTGTGATAGCTTACATTTCGTGTAATGATTAGTGTAATAAATATATCTGTTATAACTTGTGTGATAGCTTACATTTCGTGTAATGATTAGTGTAATAAATATATCTGTTATAACTTGTGTGATAGCTTACATTTCGTGTAATGATTAGTGTAATAAATATATCTGTTATAACTTGTGTGATAGCTTACATTTCGTGTCATGATTAGTGTAATAAATATATCTGTTATAGCTTGTGATGGCTTACATTTCGTGTAATAATTAGTGTAATAAATATATATATGTCATAACTTGTGTGATAGCTTACATTTCGTGTAATAATTAGTGTAATAAATATATCTGTTATAACTTGTGTGATAGCTTACATTTCGTGTAATGATTAGTGTAATAAATATATCTGTTATAACTTGTGTGATAGCTTACATTTCGTGTAATGATTAGTGTAATAAATATATCTGTTATAACTTGTGTGATAGCTTACATTTCGTGTAATGATTAGTGTAATAAATATATCTGTTATAACTTGTGTGATAGCTTACATTTCGTGTAATGATTAGTGTAATAAATATATCTGTTATAACTTGTGTGATAGCTTACATTTCGTGTAATGATTAGTGTAATAAATATATCTGTTATAACTTGTGTGATAGCTTACATTTCGTGTAATGATTAGTGTAATAAATATATCTGTTATAACTTGTGTGATAGCTTACATTTCGTGTAATGATTAGTGTAATAAATATATCTGTTATAACTTGTGTGATAGCTTACATTTCGTGTAATGATTAGTGTAATAAATATATCTGTTATAACTTGTGTGATAGCTTACATTTCGTGTAATGATTAGTGT
>NW_024535973.1:0-10220 GCF_016097555.1 Gigantopelta aegis
TGATTACAACAAACAACACATGACAACGGTAGCACCGTAAAAGAAAATACGCAAGTTTAATTTAGTCTGACGGCGACCAAACGAATACACAAAAACACACACAAGCGAAATATGTTTATTAGAACAGTTTTAACGTTTCATTTTCGGGGGGGGGGGGGGGGGGGGTGGGGGTGGGAGTGGGGGTGGGGCGGGGCAGGGTAGTGCAGTCGCAGACTGACAGAATAAATGAATAAAACAAAACATACACAAGTGATATATGTTTATTGGAACTATTTTAACCTTTGATCTTCGGGGGGTGGGAGGGTAGTGCAGTCGCAAACTGACAGAGAATAGATTAATAAAACACACACAATTGCAAGTGAAATATGTTTATTTGAACTATTTCAACCTTTGATTTTCGGGGAGGCGGAAGCGCGATCCCAGACTGACGATGAACAAATGACTAAAACAAAACATCTATAAACAACAATTAAATATTTTTTATGAAAACTATTTTTACTTTTGATTTCGGGGGTTAGCGCGAACGCAGACCCCCACACTAAAAAATTTCGTACTCGAGTCGCCCACATTTGGGGCGATCGCAGGGGTCAGCCCATCCGAGGTGCAATGGTTAGGCCTCGCCCTGGGAGGACCACCTAGCGGATCAGGGTGCCTCCCGTACCAGGTAAGTATGCTTGGTCTTGGCAGAAGGCTCATTTGAGTGGTCGCTTTGAGCCACCAAGAGACGGTGTCTCTTTCTTCGCACTAGTTGGTGCCGTAAATACGCCCGTCTAGACAGACGGGTGGCAATCATCCAAAGCACCGACACTCATTACCTCCAGTTTACAAGTGGTACATTTTGATTCCAAACTGAGATGATTTTCGCTTTACTTATTCAGTTTACAAGCAAGTCGCAATACACATCCATTACGAATTGTCACATTTAAGCGTAGCGCTGACACTAAATGTATATTGAATGCTAATGTTAAAACAGTAAAGAGGAACTAGAAAACAAACACGCCACACGAATAATATATGTAAAAGCACCGTATAGCAATGTCTATGACCATGTGGTTTAAATATTCACCGTCAACACACGGTCACTCTATACACAACTCAATCTACGTAATTACAAAACAATAAATTGTGATTACAACAAACAACACATGACAACGGTAGCACCGTAAAAGAAAATACGCAAGTTTAATTTAGTCTGACGGCGACCAAACGAATACAACAAAAACACACACAAGCGAAATATGTTTATTAGAACAGTTTTAACGTTTCATTTTCGGGGGGGGGTGGGGGTGGGGGTGGGAGTGGGGGTGGGGCGGGGCAGGGTAGTGCAGTCGCAGACTGACAGAATAAATGAATAAAACAAAACATACACAAGTGATATATGTTTATTGGAACTATTTTAACCTTTGATCTTCGGGGGTTGGGAGGGTAGTGCAGTCGCAAACTGACAGAGAATAGATTAATAAAACACACACAATGCAAGTGAAATATGTTTATTTGAACTATTTCAACCTTTGATTTTCGGGGAGGCGGAAGCGCGATCCCAGACTGACGATGAACAAATGACTAAAACAAAACATCTATAAACAACAATTAAATATGTTTATGAAAACTATTTTTACTTTTGATTTCGGGGGTTAGCGCGAACGCAGACCCCCACACTAAAAAATTTCGTACTCGAGTCGCCCACATTTGGGGCGATCGCAGGGGTCAGCCCATCCGAGGTGCAATGGTTAGGCCTCGCCCTGGGAGGACCACCTAGCGGATCAGGGTGCCTCCCGTACCAGGTAAGTATGCTTGGTCTTGGCAGAAGGCTCATTTGAGTGGTCGCTTTGAGCCACCAAGAGACGGTGTCTCTTTCTTCGCACTAGTTGGTGCCGTAAATACGCCCGTCTAGACAGACGGGTGGCAATCATCCAAAGCACCGACACTCATTACCTCCAGTTTACAAGTGGTACATTTTGATTCCAAACTGAGATGATTTTCGCTTTACTTATTCAGTTTACAAGCAAGTCGCAATACACATCCATTACGAATTGTCACATTTAAGCGTAGCGCTGACACTAAATGTATATTGAATGCTAATGTTAAAACAGTAAAGAGGAACTAGAAAACAAACACGCCACACGAATAATATATGTAAAAGCACCGTATAGCAATGTCTATGACCATGTGGTTTAAATATTCACCGTCAACACACGGTCACTCTATACACAACTCAATCTACGTAATTACAAAACAATAAATTGTGATTACAACAAACAACACATGACAACGGTAGCACCGTAAAAGAAAATACGCAAGTTTAATTTAGTCTGACGGCGACCAAACGAATACAACAAAAACACACACAAGCGAAATATGTTTATTAGAACAGTTTTAACGTTTCATTTTCGGGGGGGGTGGGGGTGGGGGTGGGAGTGGGGGTGGGGCGGGGCAGGGTAGTGCAGTCGCAGACTGACAGAATAAATGAATAAAACAAAACATACACAAGTGATATATGTTTATTGGAACTATTTTAACCTTTGATCTTCGGGGGTTGGGAGGGTAGTGCAGTCGCAAACTGACAGAGAATAGATTAATAAAACACACACAATTGCAAGTGAAATATGTTTATTTGAACTATTTCAACCTTTGATTTTCGGGGAGGCGGAAGCGCGATCCCAGACTGACGATGAACAAATGACTAAAACAAAACATCTATAAACAACAATTAAATATGTTTATGAAAACTATTTTTACTTTTGATTTCGGGGGTTAGCGCGAACGCAGACCCCCACACTAAAAAATTTCGTACTCGAGTCGCCCACATTTGGGGCGATCGCAGGGGTCAGCCCATCCGAGGTGCAATGGTTAGGCCTCGCCCTGGGAGGACCACCTAGCGGATCAGGGTGCCTCCCGTACCAGGTAAGTATGCTTGGTCTTGGCAGAAGGCTCATTTGAGTGGTCGCTTTGAGCCACCAAGAGACGGTGTCTCTTTCTTCGCACTAGTTGGTGCCGTAAATACGCCCGTCTAGACAGACGGGTGGCAATCATCCAAAGCACCGACACTCATTACCTCCAGTTTACAAGTGGTACATTTTGATTCCAAACTGAGATGATTTTCGCTTTACTTATTCAGTTTACAAGCAAGTCGCAATACACATCCATTACGAATTGTCACATTTAAGCGTAGCGCTGACACTAAATGTATATTGAATGCTAATGTTAAAACAGTAAAGAGGAACTAGAAAACAAACACGCCACACGAATAATATATGTAAAAGCACCGTATAGCAATGTCTATGACCATGTGGTTTAAATATTCACCGTCAACACACGGTCACTCTATACACAACTCAATCTACGTAATTACAAAACAATAAATTGTGATTACAACAAACAACACATGACAACGGTAGCACCGTAAAAGAAAATACGCAAGTTTAATTTAGTCTGACGGCGACCAAACGAATACAACAAAAACACACACAAGCGAAATATGTTTATTAGAACAGTTTTAACGTTTCATTTTCGGGGGTGGGGGGGGGGGGGGGGGGGGGGGGGGGGGGGGGGGGGGGGGCAGGGTAGTGCAGTCGCAGACTGACAGAATAAATGAATAAAACAAAACATACACAAGTGATATATGTTTATTGGAACTATTTTAACCTTTGATCTTCGGGGGTTGGGAGGGTAGTGCAGTCGCAAACTGACAGAGAATAGATTAATAAAACACACACAATTGCAAGTGAAATATGTTTATTTGAACTATTTCAACCTTTGATTTTCGGGGAGGCGGAAGCGCGATCCCAGACTGACGATGAACAAATGACTAAAACAAAACATCTATAAACAACAATTAAATATGTTTATGAAAACTATTTTTACTTTTGATTTCGGGGGTTAGCGCGAACGCAGACCCCCACACTAAAAAATTTCGTACTCGAGTCGCCCACATTTGGGGCGATCGCAGGGGTCAGCCCATCCGAGGTGCAATGGTTAGGCTCGCCCTGGGAGGACCACCTAGCGGATCAGGGTGCCTCCCGTACCAGGTAAGTATGCTTGGTCTTGGCAGAAGGCTCATTTGAGTGGTCGCTTTGAGCCACCAAGAGACGGTGTCTCTTTCTTCGCACTAGTTGGTGCCGTAAATACGCCCGTCTAGACAGACGGGTGGCAATCATCCAAAGCACCGACACTCATTACCTCCAGTTTACAAGTGGTACATTTTGATTCCAAACTGAGATGATTTTCGCTTTACTTATTCAGTTTACAAGCAAGTCGCAATACACATCCATTACGAATTGTCACATTTAAGCGTAGCGCTGACACTAAATGTATATTGAATGCTAATGTTAAAACAGTAAAGAGGAACTAGAAAACAAACACGCCACACGAATAATATATGTAAAAGCACCGTATAGCAATGTCTATGACCATGTGGTTTAAATATTCACCGTCAACACACGGTCACTCTATACACAACTCAATCTACGTAATTACAAAACAATAAATTGTGATTACAACAAACAACACATGACAACGGTAGCACCGTAAAAGAAAATACGCAAGTTTAATTTAGTCTGACGGCGACCAAACGAATACAACAAAAACACACACAAGCGAAATATGTTTATTAGAACAGTTTTAACGTTTCATTTTCGGGGGTGGGGGTGGGGGTGGGAGTGGGGGTGGGGCGGGGCAGGGTAGTGCAGTCGCAGACTGACAGAATAAATGAATAAAACAAAACATACACAAGTGATATATGTTTATTGGAACTATTTTAACCTTTGATCTTCGGGGGTTGGGAGGGTAGTGCAGTCGCAAACTGACAGAGAATAGATTAATAAAACACACACAATTGCAAGTGAAATATGTTTATTTGAACTATTTCAACCTTTGATTTTCGGGGAGGCGGAAGCGCGATCCCAGACTGACGATGAACAAATGACTAAAACAAAACATCTATAAACAACAATTAAATATGTTTATGAAAACTATTTTTACTTTTGATTTCGGGGGTTAGCGCGAACGCAGACCCCCACACTAAAAAATTTCGTACTCGAGTCGCCCACATTTGGGGCGATCGCAGGGGTCAGCCCATCCGAGGTGCAATGGTTAGGCCTCGCCCTGGGAGGACCACCTAGCGGATCAGGGTGCCTCCCGTACCAGGTAAGTATGCTTGGTCTTGGCAGAAGGCTCATTTGAGTGGTCGCTTTGAGCCACCAAGAGACGGTGTCTCTTTCTTCGCACTAGTTGGTGCCGTAAATACGCCCGTCTAGACAGACGGGTGGCAATCATCCAAAGCACCGACACTCATTACCTCCAGTTTACAAGTGGTACATTTTGATTCCAAACTGAGATGATTTTCGCTTTACTTATTCAGTTTACAAGCAAGTCGCAATACACATCCATTACGAATTGTCACATTTAAGCGTAGCGCTGACACTAAATGTATATTGAATGCTAATGTTAAAACAGTAAAGAGGAACTAGAAAACAAACACGCCACACGAATAATATATGTAAAAGCACCGTATAGCAATGTCTATGACCATGTGGTTTAAATATTCACCGTCAACACACGGTCACTCTATACACAACTCAATCTACGTAATTACAAAACAATAAATTGTGATTACAACAAACAACACATGACAACGGTAGCACCGTAAAAGAAAATACGCAAGTTTAATTTAGTCTGACGGCGACCAAACGAATACAACAAAAACACACACAAGCGAAATATGTTTATTAGAACAGTTTTAACGTTTCATTTTCGGGGGGGGGTGGGGGTGGGGGTGGGAGTGGGGGTGGGGCGGGGCAGGGTAGTGCAGTCGCAGACTGACAGAATAAATGAATAAAACAAAACATACACAAGTGATATATGTTTATTGGAACTATTTTAACCTTTGATCTTCGGGGGTTGGGAGGGTAGTGCAGTCGCAAACTGACAGAGAATAGATTAATAAAACACACACAATTGCAAGTGAAATATGTTTAATTTGAACTATTTCAACCTTTGATTTTCGGGGAGGCGGAAGCGCGATCCCAGACTGACGATGAACAAATGACTAAAACAAAACATCTATAAACAACAATTAAATATGTTTATGAAAACTATTTTTACTTTTGATTTCGGGGGTTAGCGCGAACGCAGACCCCCACACTAAAAAATTTCGTACTCGAGTCGCCCACATTTGGGGCGATCGCAGGGGTCAGCCCATCCGAGGTGCAATGGTTAGGCCTCGCCCTGGGAGGACCACCTAGCGGATCAGGGTGCCTCCCGTACCAGGTAAGTATGCTTGGTCTTGGCAGAAGGCTCATTTGAGTGGTCGCTTTGAGCCACCAAGAGACGGTGTCTCTTTCTTCGCACTAGTTGGTGCCGTAAATACGCCCGTCTAGACAGACGGGTGGCAATCATCCAAAGCACCGACACTCATTACCTCCAGTTTACAAGTGGTACATTTTGATTCCAAACTGAGATGATTTTCGCTTTACTTATTCAGTTTACAAGCAAGTCGCAATACACATCCATTACGAATTGTCACATTTAAGCGTAGCGCTGACACTAAATGTATATTGAATGCTAATGTTAAAACAGTAAAGAGGAACTAGAAAACAAACACGCCACACGAATAATATATGTAAAAGCACCGTATAGCAATGTCTATGACCATGTGGTTTAAATATTCACCGTCAACACACGGTCACTCTATACACAACTCAATCTACGTAATTACAAAACAATAAATTGTGATTACAACAAACAACACATGACAACGGTAGCACCGTAAAAGAAAATACGCAAGTTTAATTTAGTCTGACGGCGACCAAACGAATACAACAAAAACACACACAAGCGAAATATGTTTATTAGAACAGTTTTAACGTTTCATTTTCGGGGGTGGGGGGGGGGGGGGGGGGGGGGGGGGGGGGGGGGGGGCGGGGCAGGGTAGTGCAGTCGCAGACTGACAGAATAAATGAATAAAACAAAACATACACAAGTGATATATGTTTATTGGAACTATTTTAACCTTTGATCTTCGGGGGTTGGGAGGGTAGTGCAGTCGCAAACTGACAGAGAATAGATTAATAAAACACACACAATTGCAAGTGAAATATGTTTATTTGAACTATTTCAACCTTTGATTTTCGGGGAGGCGGAAGCGCGATCCCAGACTGACGATGAACAAATGACTAAAACAAAACATCTATAAACAACAATTAAATATGTTTATGAAAACTATTTTTACTTTTGATTTCGGGGGTTAGCGCGAACGCAGACCCCCACACTAAAAAATTTCGTACTCGAGTCGCCCACATTTGGGGCGATCGCAGGGGTCAGCCCATCCGAGGTGCAATGGTTAGGCCTCGCCCTGGGAGGACCACCTAGCGGATCAGGGTGCCTCCCGTACCAGGTAAGTATGCTTGGTCTTGGCAGAAGGCTCATTTGAGTGGTCGCTTTGAGCCACCAAGAGACGGTGTCTCTTTCTTCGCACTAGTTGGTGCCGTAAATACGCCCGTCTAGACAGACGGGTGGCAATCATCCAAAGCACCGACACTCATTACCTCCAGTTTACAAGTGGTACATTTTGATTCCAAACTGAGATGATTTTCGCTTTACTTATTCAGTTTACAAGCAAGTCGCAATACACATCCATTACGAATTGTCACATTTAAGCGTAGCGCTGACACTAAATGTATATTGAATGCTAATGTTAAAACAGTAAAGAGGAACTAGAAAACAAACACGCCACACGAATAATATATGTAAAAGCACCGTATAGCAATGTCTATGACCATGTGGTTTAAATATTCACCGTCAACACACGGTCACTCTATACACAACTCAATCTACGTAATTACAAAACAATAAATTGTGATTACAACAAACAACACATGACAACGGTAGCACCGTAAAAGAAAATACGCAAGTTTAATTTAGTCTGACGGCGACCAAACGAATACAACAAAAACACACACAAGCGAAATATGTTTATTAGGAACAGTTTTAACGTTTCATTTTCGGGGGTGGGGGGGGGGGGGGGGGGGGGGGGGGGGGGGGGGGGGCGGGGCAGGGTAGTGCAGTCGCAGACTGACAGAATAAATGAATAAAACAAAACATACACAAGTGATATATGTTTATTGGAACTATTTTAACCTTTGATCTTCGGGGGTTGGGAGGGTAGTGCAGTCGCAAACTGACAGAGAATAGATTAATAAAACACACACAATTGCAAGTGAAATATGTTTATTTGAACTATTTCAACCTTTGATTTTCGGGGAGGCGGAAGCGCGATCCCAGACTGACGATGAACAAATGACTAAAACAAAACATCTATAAACAACAATTAAATATGTTTATGAAAACTATTTTTACTTTTGATTTCGGGGGTTAGCGCGAACGCAGACCCCCACACTAAAAAATTTCGTACTCGAGTCGCCCACATTTGGGGCGATCGCAGGGGTCAGCCCATCCGAGGTGCAATGGTTAGGCCTCGCCCTGGGAGGACCACCTAGCGGATCAGGGTGCCTCCCGTACCAGGTAAGTATGCTTGGTCTTGGCAGAAGGCTCATTTGAGTGGTCGCTTTGAGCCACCAAGAGACGGTGTCTCTTTCTTCGCACTAGTTGGTGCCGTAAATACGCCCGTCTAGACAGACGGGTGGCAATCATCCAAAGCACCGACACTCATTACCTCCAGTTTACAAGTGGTACATTTTGATTCCAAACTGAGATGATTTTCGCTTTACTTATTCAGTTTACAAGCAAGTCGCAATACACATCCATTACGAATTGTCACATTTAAGCGTAGCGCTGACACTAAATGTATATTGAATGCTAATGTTAAAACAGTAAAGAGGAACTAGAAAACAAACACGCCACACGAATAATATATGTAAAAGCACCGTATAGCAATGTCTATGACCATGTGGTTTAAATATTCACCGTCAACACACGGTCACTCTATACACAACTCAATCTACGTAATTACAAAACAATAAATTGTGATTACAACAACAACACATGACAACGGTAGCACCGTAAAAGAAAATACGCAAGTTTAATTTAGTCTGACGGCGACCAAACGAATACAACAAAAACACACACAAGCGAAATATGTTTATTAGAACAGTTTTAACGTTTCATTTTCGGGGGTGGGGGTGGGGGTGGGGTGGGGGTGGGAGTGGGGGTGGGGCGGGGCAGGGTAGTGCAGTCGCAGACTGACAGAATAAATGAATAAAACAAAACATACACAAGTGATATATGTTTATTGGAACTATTTTAACCTTTGATCTTCGGGGGTTGGGAGGGTAGTGCAGTCGCAAACTGACAGAGAATAGATTAATAAAACACACACAATTGCAAGTGAAATATGTTTATTTGAACTATTTCAACCTTTGATTTTCGGGGAGGCGGAAGCGCGATCCCAGACTGACGATGAACAAATGACTAAAACAAAACATCTATAAACAACAATTAAATATGTTTATGAAAACTATTTTTACTTTTGATTTCGGGGGTTAGCGCGAACGCAGACCCCCACACTAAAAAATTTCGTACTCGAGTCGCCCACATTTGGGGCGATCGCAGGGGTCAGCCCATCCGAGGTGCAATGGTTAGGCCTCGCCCTGGGAGGACCACCTAGCGGATCAGGGTGCCTCCCGTACCAGGTAAGTATGCTTGGTCTTGGCAGAAGGCTCATTTGAGTGGTCGCTTTGAGCCACCAAGAGACGGTGTCTCTTTCTTCGCACTAGTTGGTGCCGTAAATACGCCCGTCTAGACAGACGGGTGGCAATCATCCAAAGCACCGACACTCATTACCTCCAGTTTACAAGTGGTACATTTTGATTCCAAACTGAGATGATTTTCGCTTTACTTATTCAGTTTACAAGCAAGTCGCAATACACATCCATTACGAATTGTCACATTTAAGCGTAGCGCTGACACTAAATGTATATTGAATGCTAATGTTAAAACAGTAAAGAGGAACTAGAAAACAAACACGCCACACGAATAATATATGTAAAAGCACCGTATAGCAATGTCTATGACCATGTGGTTTAAATATTCACCGTCAACACACGGTCACTCTATACACAACTCAATCTACGTAATTACAAAACAATAAATTGTGATTACAACAAACAACACATGACAACGGTAGCACCGTAAAAGAAAATACGCAAGTTTAATTTAGTCTGACGGCGACCAAACGAATACAACAAAAACACACACAAGCGAAA
>NW_024535974.1:0-10797 GCF_016097555.1 Gigantopelta aegis
TCATGAAAATCATATTTCTAACATCACACATTTTGAAGCATTGTACTAGTTAGATGTTCATAAATATTTTTATCATCTACTGAACAAAATTGCCATCCAGAATATCTGAATAAAATATATCATAATGTATATTACAATACAATTAACAGTGAAGTTTCCATGGGTTTGTATTAGGTCTTTATGAGGTAGAAGTAAGTTTACCTGAAATCACCATCCACAAATATCCGGGTCTTTTTGGAAGCTTCCTGGGCCTCAAGGCTTGGTATGCTGTACTTTGATGGCTTTTGGTGGCACAAATGGCAAGTCCACTTTGCTGTCAGTGTGCTCATGCTCTATAATTCTCTATAAATGGAAATGAGTCCTCGTGGTATTGGTTTCGAAGCTGTTAATTTTTACTGAACGGAGTTATTTCCCCAAACTTAGAAAATTTTCATTTTTTCTTGTTTTATAAAAATAGTTCTTTAAAAGGTATTCCATCAACAAAACATCGCTATCATTCTCATCAAATTTAGAAAATGCCACCGGTTCCCATTAGTACAATCTTGCACAAAATAGACATACCGCTGTCGATTAACTTTAAAACGTAAATAACTTTTTTTATTTTCTCTTCATTGATCCCAGGTTTAAACATGAAGTTTAATGTGTGACATTCTATACTAATATCACTAAAAAACGACACTGTAGATTAATTTTCGAACATGCATGCGTTAAATCTACTTTACAATTTCACTTACCTAACTATAGCCGCCATATTGCCGTCTGAACATACCCGAGCAGCACGAGGATCCGACTATAGTTTCCGTGTGACGTCATTATGGTCGAGCTAGTATGACTTCTCGCGAAGTGTAGATCAACCATTGTCACTAAAGTGGGCGCCCGAAGTAGGCCATAGGCCATATTTCTTCCCCTTGATACGTTTTGACGTCATAATCAGTGCTTCACTATATGCTTTGACGTCTCAACTGTTAGGCAACTTCAAACAATCGTAGCTAGTATGTTTTATCCATTCAATCGGGTTAACCATGGTGGCAGACATGTCGACAACTAACTTACGTCATCAGCGATAACTACGTCACAACTATGATGTAACGTTCCCTCTTCTTCTCAAATTGCAAACTTGTTTTCAATAACAGTATCGTTTGAAAATCTTCCATAAAATAATAAAGATTGATAATGGGAAATACATAGAATAACCAACTCGCTACTCGGCAGCACCGTTTAACTTTCACTTGTGAATTGATGTCCAGCAATCTAATTAAAATGAGCTCCACTGATTAATAACTACTGGCAGACCAGCAGAGCTGATTTCAATCAGATTGGGATACCAGCTGCCGCTACCCCAAGGGCTCATGTTTTTGACTAGTAGTAGTCAGGCGCGGTTGCAGGGGAGAGGGTTTGGGGGTCTGTAGTAGTCAGGCGCGGTTGCAGGGGAGAGGGTTTGGGGGCCTGTAGTAGTCAGGCGCGGTTGCAGGGGAGAGAGTTTGGGGGTCTGCTCTACTCAAGCTAATTTTCTTTCTGTCACATTTATTTTCCGAACTAGCATGTCTGGTAACGGATATTTGATATGCACTATACCACAGACAGGAGAGCACATACCATGGCATTTGTTACATCAGTTGTGGAACACTGTCTTTCAGAACGATAACTAGCCCAATGGGTCCACCGACGAGGATCGATCCCAGCCGGTGACGCATCAAGCGAGCGCTTTATTTACGTCTCGTCCGTACCTAGTGACTTGTTTTCAATAACAGTATCGTTTGAAAATCTTCCATAAAATAATAAAGATTGATAATGGGTAATACACAGAATACCCAACTCGCTACTCGGCAACACCGTTTAACTTTCACTGTGAATTGATGTCCAGCAATCTGATTAAAATGAGCTCCACTGATTAATAACTACTGGCAGACCAGCAGAGCTGATTTCAATCAGATTGGGATACCAGCTGCCGCTACCCCAAGGGCTCATGTTTTTGACTAGTAGTAGTCAGGCGCGGTTACAGGGGAGATGGTTTGGGGGTCTGCTCTACTCAAGCTAATTTTCTTTCTTTCACATTTATTTTCCGAACCAGCATGTCTGGCAACGGATATTTGATATGCACTATACCACAGACAGGAAAGCACATACCATGGCTTTTGTTACATCAGTTGTGGAACACTGACTTTCAGAACGATAAATAGCCCAATGGGTCCACCGACGAGGATCGATCCCAGCCGGTGACGCATCAAGCGAGCACTTTCTTTACGTCTCGTCCGTACCGAGTATGAAGTGTTTGCATAATATATGATGATATAACAACATTATGATATGCTGTACCGAGTTCCTTTAAAACCAGCTGGTACATAAATTAACTTGGCACCTTCATAGAATCATATCTGCATTAGATTAACATTTAAAATTACCAATGTTGAATGTGTCAGTTTTTATTTAATTGTCAAGGACTGCCAAATCCTGAACCAACAATAATAAAAAGCCTCATAATCGTGTTGCAATCACAGAATCGATGACCTACCAAGGTCATATGTTATCATTTATACTTTACCACACGACAAACGGCGCAAACATTTTGCTCGTATAATAATAATAATAATAATAATAATAATAATAATCATCATAATAATAATAATAATAATTAATTATTATTATTAATCAATTAACCGTAATACGTTGCAAACGACTCGCATTATACACGTAAACCGGGGCAGTAAGTCTAATTTCCGCCTGGGCTCGTACAAAAATGTGTAATTAAAAAAAAAAAAGATTCATGTACTGATACAAAAATATTTGTGTGAATACTTTTCAGTACAACTGGCGTCAGTAGAAAACAACACGTACTTTTATAGCTACAAGAATAACATCTTTTTCTAGATGTGTATCGGAAGAGAGGGATGGAGGATTAGAGGGGGGCATTAATCCTATATATTCTATAGAGAATGTTGAATGTTGTTCTGTCAGAGCAATATTCAATATTGAATGCTGAACGTTGAATATCGAACCAACTTCCGGTTCCCTGTAATTTGATAGTTTAGATGTCTGTTTTTAAAATTAATCTGGTTGTTATAGTGAACAATTATCTATGTGGATCAAAATTAGGTCAAATTTTAAAAACATTTTTTTATTTCAAATGATCAAATATCGCTTTAACCTGCCATCGTTCTAAAGGCACACTGGTTTACGTTTAGGTAAAAAAAAACAGAAAAAAAAAAGTCTAATTTATTTAACAACAGCACTTATATATATTTTCTACAGCATATTAATGTGTTCATCAAAGCCTACTGGATGTCAAATATGTTGTTATTCTCACATATAGTCTTAGAGAAAACACGCCACATTTTCCCATTATTTCATTCATTCATTGATACTTACTGTAGTGCTTATATCCAATTAAGGTTCAAGCACGCTGTCCTGGGCACACGCCTCGGTTATCTGGTTAGTTATTAGTGGCTAGTGAGAAAAAGGTCGGTTTAGTGACCGTACGCCTACTCATTTAGTCATTAAATTCGCTCATGAGCCAGACCCTGACATGTAACTAATTGGTATCACCTGGGAGGGCTAATTATCATGGATGGTAGCCGGTACTGGGAGGCGATCCTAGTATCTACCAGCCTTAAATCCACCGACGCCCGGCTCTACAAATGACCCGTCTGCCCTCACCACTTCAACATTGTCTGAGAGATGAAAATGAAAACAACACACAGATGCATGTATTCTGTTTGTGCACTTGACAGTCATATAACACCTAGGAGTATCACATGTTGATTTCATTTAGATAAACAATGCGAGTACACCGTAAACCATATTCTGCATAATGCGGACTGTTAATAGAAACTGGCACTTCTAAGCAACAACAACATATGCTGAAAAAGAGACAAAGTGTGTATTCTGACGTAACAGCTGGCTGACAAACCTTACTCTGCATTACCCGTCTCGGTGTCCTCGGACTTGTGTCAAGGGCACGTGTTAAAGGGACAGACCCTAATTTGCAAACACCACAGCATATTTTTCACTATTAAAGCCGTTTATGATCACTGAAATCAAACATTACTTAAATTTTAATGTTTAGGTTATCCATTTTCGTACAACCGAAGTTTTTCTGGTCATCCTGGTGCTTCTAATATAAAAAGATTTTTTTGCATTTTTCATATTTTTAAAAACGCATGTGCGTCTCAGAAGTAGCGGTTTATTGATTCGAGTTATATAGTATTTTTAAGAATATTTCCCGGCCACAGACTCTTCTTTCACTCTATTGTAACTTTATCCAAATAAGTTACAAGTTTGTAAATTAACTAAACTTAGTGTCCATTTTGTACGAGTTAAAACTAGGATCTGCGCCTTTAAATAGACTTTATTATGACTTCCGTGACTTTTAGAAAGCAGTTTCCATGTCTTTTAAAATATGTTCTTTTTTCATTCAGTTGTTTTACTATCACCAACGTAACCTAACGATATTAAAACGCATTCATGCAAATCTGTTATTGCTTTATTTTGCATGCATGGGTGTGACGGAACATTCTCTTAAAATTTGTTTCGCCTGTGGCGATTTTAATTGTGTTAGAGGGCCGTGTGCAGTTTCATTGCCCGTAGCCCAGGTGGGCAACTTGTTACGTAATACTTCGCGCGATCGGGCATTCCAATATGCACTTAGTCCAGCTGTGGAGGCCATGTGGCGAGTAGTTACGTAATACCTCTGCGAGTGCGGTTTCGACGACCGTGATTTGGCGACGATGGCGTCAGTAAGTCTGACGATCAGAGAGAAATATACAGACTCTAGTAGAGTTGGAATATGAGATGATACGTGAGGTACCGCCTTGTACCCCCAGGCGAATTCTGAATTTATAATAAATAGCTAGTGTTTAAGAGATATCGAGGAGAAACATTTGGAAGGCGTCCAGGGGGAACGTTGTCCGTTTGGACTGGTAAATATATTATTTCTGCTCTGTGTATAACCTTGATGTGATTGATGTGACTTTTAAATATTTTGATACTGTATTATACCAATATTCTTTAGACAGTGTCTTCGGTCATCTGACGAAGTAAATCGTAGACTTTTTGTTCTAACATTATATGAGTATTTGGTAATATAAAGCTTAGCCAGTCATCCTAGACGACCTAGGTACACTGTAGGTTATTGTCTTTATTGTGATCGGTACCAGTATTAATTTCTGTGTTACAAGGTTACTGAATGAGTAGTTAGGGTTAATTAAAAATTAACCAGTTAGGAATAGTGTTGTAATTCCTTTATTAATTAAGTTCACCTGGAAGCGTTCCTAAATTATCACACGTTACTGAACGAGTAGTAAGGGTTAATTAAAAATTAACCAGTTAGGAATGGTGTTGTAATTCCTTTATTAATTAACTTCTCCTGGAAGCGTTTCTCAATTATCACACGTGTGGGTGTGGTGTAACGGTGAAGTGATTCGCATATTGTGTAAATAGACACCTAGAGATTAACTAATTAAGTGATCAGTTCTGGGTTGTTATTATTGTTGTTATTAATTAACTACTACGGCTGTACATTTGTCAGCGTAGATTAATACAGATTCCAAAGTGTATTGTGTTTTGTTGTGTTTCTAGTGAGCTAAACGTGCTATAAAAATATATACTTTATATAAGATCGTATCTCTGATCATACCTAGAGACGAGCCATACTAGGGTTTAACCGCCTGTTACAGAGAGATCTAATAGATATACAGTTAGGAGAGATATTTTGATAATCGTGTTTTATTCAGTTACGGGAATTATAGAATCCCCGTGACAGGAGTAGAAAATTGGGGCGCTCGTCCCGGATCTGAAACGGGACATGCATATTTAAAAAAGTATTGTTTGTAAATGGGGGCTTTATAAATTAATTTTACAAATTAACCAGAAGTAGCACGTTGTTCACTAGAAAATTAATTAATAATAAGTGCGTCATATCTAAACATGGATAAGAATTTGCTGGATAGGCCTACGCTCAGTGTAGTGGAGATTAAGCGAGCACGTAAGGCCGAGTTAGTTGAAATCGCGGGTGAGCGAGAAATTGATTTAACATCAGCTAAAACCTTAGGAGATATAAGGACAATTATTATCCAGGAAGTTTTTGGTGATAGTCCTGTTATGGAAGACAGTGAGATTGTTCCAGAGATAGAAATAAATGAGTTAAGTGTGGAACAACAATTAGCTTTTAAAAAGCTTGAGTACGAAAGAGAAGAACGTGCATTAGATAGAGAGAGAGATAGAGAAGATAGAGAGAGAGATAGAGAAGATAGAGAGAGAGATAGAGAGAGAGAGAGAGAGAGAGAAAGAAGATAGGGATAGAGAGAGAGAGAGAGAAAGAGAAGAGAGAGATAGAGAAGAGAGACATAGAGATAGAGAGAAAGAAGATAGGGATAGAGAAGATAGAGAGAGGGATAGAGAGAGAGAGAGAGAAAGAGAAGAGAGGGATAGAGAATTCCAGTTAGAAAAATTAAAAGTGGAACATGAGTTAAAGTTGAATACTGAAGAAGTTAGACGTGAGGCAGGAAATGGTTTTAACATGTCGGAGGCTTATATATCAGTGCCTGTATTTGACGATCAGGAGGTAGACATGTTCTTTCAACTTTTTGAACGGGCCGCTAAGCAGCTAAATTGGCCGCAGTCTAAGTGGACATTGTTAGCCGTGTCTAAGTTTAAGGGGAAGGCTAGTATAGCTTATAATTCAATGAGTGATGAGCGAGCAAGTCAGTACGACCTAGTTAAGTCTGCAGTGTTGAGGGCTTATGAATTACGACCCGAGGATTATCGTTTACGGTATAGCGAGTTGAGAAAAACGCAGGGTCAGTCTTATAGTGAGTTTGTGGCTAAGAAGGCAGGGATGTTTGATAAATGGGTTGTTTCTCATCAGGTAGAGTCATATACCGAGTTACGGGAGTTGTTGATCTTACAGGACATTAAAAATGGATTACCAGTTAGCTTACGTATTCATTTAGAGGATCGTGATATCAAAAAGATAGAGGAGGCAGGTATAGTGGCAGATGATTACGTGTTAATACACAAAGCTCAGGCAGTACCGGGTAGCTCTTTACAACAGGGTGATAAGAAGAAATTTCAGCCAGGTTTTTCCCGGGAAAGTAACTATCGGGGAGAGTCATCTAGTTGGTCAGCTAGTCAGGCAAGGAATGTACCTGGTGGGCAAAGTAAGGATAGGCCTGCATTATCAGCCAATGCACGAACTGTTCGTCCACACTGCAGTTACTGTAAAAAGGATAACCATCTTATCGGGGACTGTTTTAAAAGGAAACGCGATAATGCGCAAGAGGTCGGTTTAGTGAGGTCAGCTCCGTTAGCGAGAGAGTTAATGGTTAGTCCCATGGCAGAGAAAGTAAACCCGTATGTGTCCACTGGTATGGTTTGTGATGTGAAACAAGAGTTGTGTCCTAAGGCTATATCAATCTATAGAGATACCGGGTGTAGTCAGAGTTTGATCACGCAAGAGTGTTTAGCTGGTATTGAAAATTCAGATACGGGACGTAGTTTGGCTTTAACCTCGGTTACTGGAGAAAATATGGTTGTCAGGTTACATAAGGTTTTCTTGTGTTCGAAGTTTGTGACGGGACCAGTCATTATGGGTGTTGTGAAGGACTTGCCTGTTGAAAACATAGGAGTTTTGTTGGGAAATGATTTGACTAGTCAGTGTTGTCAGCCGAAATGTGACCAACTGTTAATTAAAGACAGCACGTTACCAATAGAAGAGTGTGAGGTTGATGAGATTAAATATCCTGCGTGTGTAAAGACTAGGGCTATGGCCAGTAGGTTATCACGGGACCTAGAGGATATTTGTGATTTGTCTGATACGTGTGTGAGCCATGAAATTGGAGTGGATGAGGTTATCAGTAAAATGGTAGACAAGTCAACTGACAAATTAAATGTGGTGGAACTTGTTGTTCTCCCGCAGAGGGGAATTGAACCAGTTGTCTTTGATAGAGGGGATTTACCTTGTAATAGACAAGAGTTAATTCTAGAGCAGGGGGCTGATCCAAAATTGTTGGCAGTTCGCACTACATTGTTAACTGAGAGAGTATTAATAAATAAGAGAGTTAGAGATCGGAGGTTGCCGGCGACCGAACTAGCTAGGAAGCAACTGAGCCATGCTCAGAGCAAAATAAAATCAGTGTTTGATAGGAAGGCTAAGAGTCGGGAATTTAAACCAAGGGATAAGGTGCTGCTGTACCTTCCCATTAAACGGGGTTCATTACAGAACAGGTATTTCGGGCCCTATGTTGTGCACAAACGGGTTAATGAGACAGGGTATGTGATAAACACTCCTGATAGGGTTAGGAAAAGTAGGTATTGTCACATCAATTTGCTAAAAGGTTATTTTGACAGACTGCCGATAGTTCCAGAGAGAACGGTCCAAATTGAGAGACACTCAATTTCCTGTGATTACGTCAAGACTGCGGAGATCAAGTTGGCCAACAGCCAGATTCTAGCAGACTTGAACCCCCAGCGAGCAAAGCTGACTACATTGATACAAGACAATGTTTCCATTTGTCGGGACCTTCCAACGGTTACCAATACCTTAAGCCAAGATGTGCGCTTGGAACCCAACGCTACACCGCGTCGACAGCATGCCTATCGGAGAAAACCTAGAAAACGTGCGACGCTGAAAAAGAAGGAAACGAAGTTCCATTGGTCAGGTGAATGCGAGAAGTCATTCAACCGTCTCAAGCAGAGGCGCTACTCGTTTCCCGTGATGGCAGCACCAGACTACCGAATGCCGTTCAAGCTAGCTGTGGGTGCCAGTGACGTGGGTGCTGGAGCTGTGCTGTTCCAAGAAGACGAAGACGGACTGGACCATCCTAATGAAAGCCTCCAACCAGAGAGTTTTGAGATGGAGTCTTCTTCTGCAAGAATACCCAATTACCATTGAACATATCAAGGGCACATCCAATGTAATCGCTGATGCCCTGTCCCGAAGTTGAACGTTATGATAATGTGTTGACATTCTTTATTTCTGTTTTGTTTATATATATTTTATTTGTATACCAGGGACTCAGAGACTCAGTGTGATTACTGGTAGTCACCTTATTATTACATGTGTTATAAATGCCCGTATGCGTCGGTTAACGCACCTTTTTGTTTTAATGTAGTATATTTCCCTATTCCTAGAGTAGAGGAAATATCCTTTTTGAGGTGGGGGTGTGTGACGGAACATGCTCTTAAAATTTGTTTCGCCTGTGGCGATTTTAATTGTGTGCCGTGTGCAGTTTCATTGCCCGTAGCCCAGGTGGGCAACTTGTTACGTAATACTTCGCGCGATCGGGCATTCCAATATGCACTTAGTCCAGCTGTGGAGGCCATGTGGCGAGTAGTTACGTAATACCTCTGCGAGTGCGGTTTCGACGACCGTGATTTGGCGACGATGGCGTCAGTAAGTCTGACGATCAGAGAGAAATATACCGACTCTAGTAGAGTTGGAATATGAGATGATACGTGAGGTACCGCCTTGTACCCCCAGGCGAATTCTGAATTTATAATAAATAGCTAGTGTTTTAAAGATATCGAGGAGAAACATTTGGAAGGCGTCCAGGGGGAACGTTGTCCGTTTGGACTGGTAAATATATTATTTCTGCTCTGTGTATAACCTTGATGTGATTGATGTGACTTTTAAATATTTTGATACTGTATTATACCAATATTCTTTAGACAGTGTCTTCGGTCATCTGACGAAGTAAATCGTAGACTTTTTGTTCTAACATTATATGAGTATTTGGTAATATAAAGCTTAGCCAGTCATCCTAGACGACCTAGGTACACTGTAGGTTATTGTCTTTATTGTGATCGGTACCAGTATTAATTTCTGTGTTACAAGATTACTGAATGAGTAGTTAGGGTTAATTAAAAATTAACCAGTTAGGAATAGTGTTGTAATTCCTTTATTAATTAAGTTCACCTGGAAGCGTTCCTAAATTATCACACGTTACTGAACGAGTAGTAAGGGTTAATTAAAAATTAACCAGTTAGGAATGGTGTTGTAATTCCTTTATTAATTAACTTCTCCTGGAAGCGTTTCTCAATTATCACACGTGTGGGTGTGGTGTAACGGTGAAGTGATTCGCATATTGTGTAACTAGACACCTAGAGATTAACTAATTAAGTGATCAGTTCTGGGTTGTTATTATTGTTGTTATTAATTAACTACTACGGCTGTACATTTGTCAGCGTAGATTAATACAGATTCCAAAGTGTATTGTGTTTTGTTGTGTTTCTAGTGAGCTAAACGTGCTATAAAAATATATACCTTATATAAGATCGTATCTCTGATCATACCTAGAGACGAGCCATACTAGGGTTTAACCGCCTGTTACAGAGAGATCTAATAGATATACAGTTAGGAGAGATATTTTGATAATCGTGTTTTATTCAGTTACGGGAATTATAGAATCCCCGTGACAATGGGAATAAATTATTTATCAGACAGTTGTAATTTTTCATAACTTTCCATGACCAAACTCTCAAGTTCATAACGTTTCAGAATTGCCATCACCTGGGGCGTAGCCAGAGAGGAAAAAACGCCGATGCAAACCCAGACCTGTAAAATAAATATCAGTGTCATGGGGAAAATAAACTAAATCTGGGGGAATTCCTCATCTGCCTCATGCTGGCTACGCCATTGATCACACGTAATATGAACCCTGGGCTATGGAACATCGGTACAAACTGAAAACTGTCACAATAATACGTCTTTCTGTCTGATATAAATTTGCATTCTCGCGCTGATTACTTATTTGTTACATATATTAATGATAATAAAACAAAAATTGTTTGACGACACCACTA
>NW_024535975.1:0-10391 GCF_016097555.1 Gigantopelta aegis
TGCTTTCCAGTCTATGGGAAAGTGCATATCAAAGATCCCTTGCTGAATTAGGAAAAGTAGCGGGTTTCCTCTGATGACTACGTGAGTAGTAAGGGGGCCTGTATGGGGCCATGACCTACTTTCCGTGACCTTGACCTTGATGACGTCACGGCCTTGTGCCGTGACCTCATCCTACTGGCCCTGACCTACTTAGACTGACCTTGACCTTGATGACGTCACGGACTACTGTGCCGTGTGCAACGTCCTACTGACCCGACCCTGACCTACTTACACCGGCCCCTGACCTACTTAGAGTGGCACGAAAGAGTATAAAAAGGCTAGATACGGTTTCATTGTCATTCGCTCGCCGAAAACGATCAGATCTACGTTCAATCCAGAGATGGCCTGTTCCACAAGTGATGAAGCGAGATGTCGTCTAGAACTTGGAACTAACGTCTTCGTGGTGGCCAAGTTATGGAAAGGGGACAACGCTATTCACATAAGGAAATTTGACAGTGACAAGGGGAAAACTTTCCCCACCAAGCGAGGTATTGTCCTTAGTCTTAAACAGTGGATCGAACTGTGTGGATGTAAAAGCCAAATTGACGAAACAATTTCAGCATTAAACCAGGGGAAAGACGACAAATTGTTCAGACACCTTGGTGTCAACGCCCAAGTCAGCGTCGACAAGAACTTTGCTGGGGTGGACCTGCGTCAGTGGTGGTGGTGTGATGAAACTAAATCCGTGAAACCTTCGAAGAAGGGAATATTCCTTTCTCTACAACAATGGGAGAAACTGAAAGGCTGTTTCACAGTCATGTGTGACTTTGTACCAGAGCTGAACTCGATTGTGCCCTCCGCCATGCAAGACGACCATCAAAACCAGATGGGATTTCTTCAGTGTAACTTCTGCAACCCTAACGAGTGTCACCAGTGGTGAACGAGTTTTGTTTTGGATGAACTCGAAGGTATAAAAGAATGGATTTATGGTTTACACTTCATTTGCTTTGTGACTGTGCTAGAGAACAGACGTGTTTTATGATTCTGACATTCTTGTGTCTTGTTGCACTCTATCTGGAACGAAGAAAATGGCATCGGGATATTCGAGCAGTCGCAGTAGCAGTAGCAGTAGCGACGAGGACGACATCTTGGTCTGCAAATGTTCAGAAAGACATACAATCAAAAGAGTGGCTACCAAACCAGAAGAACATTTCATGGATCAAACAGATGCTGCCTGTGGTGAAATCAAAGAAGTCGTGGATCAAACAGATGCCGCTCGAGAATATAAAATAGACGCTGCCTGGGATGAAGAAGACTGCTGTTCGAGACGTTACCTGTTCTGTCATCGTCCCGAAATGAGACATTTCTATGCCCGGATGCTGACGTATGCTCGGTGGCCCATACAATTACGTCAAAAACCAAAAGAACTTGCCAAGGCCGGTTTCTACTACACGGGAGACTACGATGCCGTCGTCTGTTACTGTTGCGGACTTCGCGTCTACCGATGGCAGAAGACAGACGACCCAGTGATGGAACATTACAGACTCTCTCCGAGATGTCCTTATGTGAACAATCTGTTCAGACATTAAATGTTTTAGACACTTGTGTGCTATGTTTTTATGTTGTATGTTGTGAATAAAACCGTGAATAACAGGTTTTGCTTTCTTATTTATGTCCTGGGTCCAGGAGTGTGTCTCTGGACGTGTCTCTATGGTAGTAACACTGGTAAAGGGTAATATTTTGGTAACGATGTTTTTTGGGAGCTCGCACGATGAGATTTGTGCTTGGGAGGAGGGACACTGGTCATACGTATCACACACATTCAAACATTCCTGTACCATATCTTTATGCGTCATAAGGTATATAAGTAAAATAGTTTTGGAAAACTCGTCATTTGAGGTAGAACTTTCAGAGTAGCAACATGTCAGACCAGTACAAGTTATATGTACCCGACGTGGATAAGTGGACCCGTTTCTATAAACTGCAGGCAGAAGGTAAACTTCAACCTCATTTTCCAGTGCAACGTGGTGGGGAAAGTCAGATCATGTACAGTGTGGATCGATGTCTAGAAGTCTACGATCCCACATGGAAAAAAGAAAAAGAGGAACAGAACAAGTCCCCGACACCCAAAGTCGTCATGGTTTCCCCAACACAACAAGTGGTAGAGCAATGGCTCCTCTAGCTCCTGCTCCTCTAGCTCCTATAGCTCCTGCTCCTTTAGCTCATATAGCTCCTGCTCCTCTGGCTCCTAGGGCTCCTATAGCTCCGGCTCCTCTGGCTCCTCCAGCTCCTATAGCTCCTCTTGCTCCTGCTCCAGCTCCTCTGGCTCCTATAGCTCCTGCTCCTCTGGCTCCTATAGCTCCTATGGCTCCTAGAGCCCCTCTGGCTCCTCTAGCTCCTATAGCTCCTGCTTCGGCTCCTATAGCTCCTCTGGCTGCTGCTCCTATAGCTCCTCTGGCGCCTATAGCTCCTGCTCCTCTGGCTCCGATAGCTCCTATGGCTCCTAGAGCTCCTCTAGCTCCGGCTCCTATAGCTCCTACTCCGGCTCCTATAGCTCCTCTGGCTCCTATAGCTCCTGCTCCTCTGGCTCCTATAGCTCCTGCTCCTCTGGCTCCTATAGCTCCTGCTCCTCTGGCTCCTGCTCCTGCTCCTATAGCTCCTGCTCCGGCTCCTATAGCTCCTGCTCCTAGGGCTCCTGCTCCTCTGGCTCCTCTAGCTCCTGCTCCTCTGGCTCCTATAGCTGCTATAGCTCCTGCTCCGCTGCAGCAGCAGCCCCTAAGATTGTTACATCCGTTCACCATGATCGTGTCGGGACCCACGTCGTGTGGTTCCAGCCCATATTGCTTAGCCCAGGCAAGCAAGTCGTCGCTGCTCGTGAAAGAATCCACCGTGGCGTTGATGGCAAAGCGATCCATCTAAAAAAAAAATAAAAAAATACAGGCCTATGGGAGAGGGGGGTACTTTTAGGTCAGTAGTGAGGGTTGTTTTTTTAGACATTTAAAAATAACCCATTGGCACCCCCTACTGACTCGTAGTGTGCAGAGATACGTTTTTAGATTAGATCAAAGGTTTTGTCATACATCAGACCTAGTGTTGTTTCGCATAAAATAGTACATTATATTCATGCCATAGTGTAAATACAGGTATCTGCCAGATATACATGTTTATTTGTGTGACGAGCAATTCCTTAGAAATTTCAGATCACAAGGTTACTATTTATGTACATGCTTATTTACATTGTCACCTGAACTATACGTGTGTGTTAACGTCATCGACATCAGTAATAATAATTTTAAATTTGTCATACATTACACCTTAAAAACACTAGTCTTGAGTATATATTTTAAATTGATATTTTAAATTATTAATATTGCTTGTCATTCTTTTATTTCAAAATCACAATCTACTGAATGTAAAACATTTTTTTTATATGAACACTATGAAAGGGGATTATTTCAATGAACTGTTACAAAGTATAACATGTGACACGCTTAGCACTGATAGCAGTCAGAGACGGATCCCGGGGTGTGTGCAACCTGAGGGGTGCTGTCGACGTACTGAATGACGTTGACAGTCATTGCGCTCACTATCATTTTGTGTTCGATCATTATCCCATGTTTATATGTTAAATTTAAATTATTTTGTTGAAGTATTCAACCGACATGTAAACGGTGTTGTCTGATCAGTATCGAATACCATTTTAGCATGGGACCCTGGTAAGTCGAGGTACTTAATAATTGTATTAATATATTTTAAAACTGCTTTGTAAATTTATTATAATTATTAGTCAACTAAAAAAATTAATTGTTACTTGAACCAACAATGCAGAAAAATCTACATATTTGATGTAATCAAAAGTACACACGTGCTTACAATCGGTCTACCCCCGCCCACTAAACGAAAAAACACGAGTCGTGTTATTTACTATGCTCAAGAATAGAAGCGCAAAACGTTATAAAAACAAAGTATATAGCTGCAATTTGCTTGGTTGAATTTATATCTTAAAGAAATCAATAAAAAAAACCCCAGTTTTTATGAAAAACATGATTGATTTAGCGGTCAGAAGATTGCTACATGGTGTTTAAAAAATATTGCTTGCAAGATAAGGTGGGACAAACTTCTTTTTTGTTTTTTTAAATAGGTTTGATTATTTCTAATTGTATTGATCTACATCTTAGTTTACGTTTTCAAATTTTAGCGCCCTTATTTGCTTGCATGAAAAAACGATTGACGTGTGACCTCACATTTTTACTGACGTCACTCACTAATGCGTAAAAAATAAACATGCAGACGACACTTCGATAGATATTTTGGGCATGATCGCCATAAATTACGAAAACTACAAATGTTTTAATTGTCATACGGGTCATGTGTTTTTGACCTATTTTGGTTCCTGTGTAGAAAAACTAATTTTTAAGGTAACAAATAATTTCTTAGCTGTTTGACTGTCTACACTTCTTACAGACTTAGAAAGTAAACAAACGGTAGGTACTTTAAAAAGAGGTGAAATCCTAAATGACACGACTTAATAGAGACAACGACTCAACAGGGGTGAGAGTATAACACGTTTATAATGTTTGAATGACGTTTTTAGAAGGCAGGAAACTTTCAATGTAAAATTGTTATTTATTTCACCGTGTTTGAAGAAAGAACGATTTTCAAAAAGTACCATTTGTTAAAACGTTATATTTGTCCACCACTGCAAACACATAGATCTTCAAACTAAATCAGTATAAGAAAATTAACTTACTATTTTCAAGTCTTGATCCAGTCGATTTCTAACCGTGACAAAATCTCTCAAAATGATCCAAACGAATCTTCTTTCTTCGAACAATGACGAAATATCTCAAACGAATCTCCTAACAATGACGTAGTAGATGTGATCGAATAGCAATCGTTTTCGGCGAGCGAATGACAATGAAACCGTATCTAGCCTTTTTATACTCTTTCGTGCCACTCTAAGTAGGTCAGGGGCCGGTGTAAGTAGGTCAGGGTCGGGTCAGTAGGACGTTGCACACGGCACAGTAGTCCGTGACGTCATCAAGGTCAAGGTCAGTCTAAGTAGGTCAGGGCCAGTAGGACGAAGGCCGTGACGTCATCAAGGTCAAGGTCACGGAAAGTAGGTCATGGTCAGTAGGACGAGGTCACGTGACAAGGCCGTGACGTCATCAAGGTCAAGGTCACGGAAAGTAGGTCATGGCCCCATACAGGCCCCCTTACTACTTACGTGTCAGAATGGCCATGTTTTTGACATCCAATAACCGATGATTAATAAATCAATGTGCTCTAGTGGCGTCGTTAAACAAAACTTTAACGTGTCAGAATTAACAAATGTTAGACATCCAATAGCCGATGATTACTTAATCAATGTGCTTCAGTGGTGTCGTTAAACAAAACAAACTTCTTTTTTGACAGTTATTTTAGAGGCACCACCACATTTTACACGGGCGGATCTAAGATTTGTGGGGAGAACAAGCATTTTAAACCGGAATCTGTTCAACCCATGACTAGATCACACTGACTGTCACAGTTGGGGCGGGTCGTAGCCCGGTAATAAAGCTCTCACTTGATGCGCGATCGATCTGGGATCGATCCCCGTCGGTGGGCCCATTGGGCTATTTCTTGTTCCAGTCAGCGCACCACGACTGATATATCAAAGGCCGAGGCGTGTGCTATCACGTCTGTGGGATGGCGTGCATATAAAAAAAAACCTTGCTACTAATACAAGAATGTAACGGGTTTCCTCTCTGAAACTATACGTCAAAAATTGCTAAATGTTTGACATCCAATAGCCTATGATTAATAATATAGCAATGTACTCTAGTGGTGTCGTTAAACAAAAGAAACTTTAATACACTTTTTACAAGGGCGGATCTAACATTTCGGGGGGGGGGGATAATTTAAAAAGGAGTTTTAAAACCATGCTATCCTGTGGGATGGTTCATATAAAAGAAGGGAGGAAATGTTTTATTTAACGACGCACTCAACACATTTTATTTACGGTTATATGGCGACAGACATATGGTTAAGGACCGCACATATATTGAGAGAGGAAACCCGCTGTCGCCACTTCATCGGCTACTCATTTCGATTAGCAGCAATGGATCTTTTATATGTACCATCCCACAGACAGGATAGTACATACCACGGCCTTTGTTACACCAGTTGTGGAGCACTGGCTGGGACGAGAAATAATAGCCCAATGGGTCCATCGACGGAGATTGACCCTAGACATATAAAACATCCCTTGCTACTAAATCAATAGAAAACTAGCGGTTTTACTCTCTGAGACTATACATGAGAATTAAATAGCCGATGAGTAACAAATCAATAGAAAACTGTAGCGGTTTTACTCTCTGAGACTATACATGAGAATTAAATAGCCGATGAGTAACAAATCAATAGAAAACTGTAGCGGTTTGCTCTCTCAGACTATACATGAGAATTAAATAGCCGATGAGTAACAAATCAATAGAAAACTGTAGCGGTTTTGCTCTCTCAGACTATACATGAGAATTAAATAGCCAATGAATAACAAATCAAATCTAGCGGCTGTCAGCGTTCTAGATTATAATTAGCTTCAGTTTCAGAGTCCGTCCGACTCACGACTGGGCCACAATCAAGATCTGTTTACCCTCTGCACTCAAAACTAAATATCGAATGACAAGACGTAAAACAATATTAGTAAAACAATTTCCACCATCATATACTAGAAATAAGAGGTCGCGAATTAACGAACGAAGGAAGGAAGTATTTATTTAACGACGCACTCAACACATTTTATTTTACGGTTATATGGCGTCGGACATATGATTAAAGACCACACAGATATTAAGGGAGGAACCACGCTGTCGCCACTTCATCGGCTACTCATTTCGATTAGCAGCAATGGATCTTTTATATGTACCATCCCATAGACAGGCAAGCACATACCACGGCCTTTGATATACCAGTCGTGGTGCATTGGCTGGAGTGAGAAATAGTCCAATGGGCCCACTGACGGGGATCGATCCCAAACCAACCACACATCAAGCGAGCGCTTCACCACTGGGCTACGTCTCGCCCAGGTCTCGAATTAAAGGGACATTCCCGAATTTGCTGCATTGTAAGATGTTTCCGACTAATAAAATATTTCTACGATTAAACTTACATATTATATGTTATTGTTTAGAATATTAGTGTCTATATATTCAATGTGTTTCTGGTTCGATTAATATTTGTAAGAAGCCCTAAATGGATTTTGTCTTCAAATAATTTTGTACGTATGAAAGAAAAAATTAGGAAATCAAATGAAATTTAACCTAGTACAAATATTAGAACGAAAAGAAACACGTTTAATATACAGCCAATTATATTTTATGCAGACAAATATATTTGATATGTAATTACAATCGTTAAAGGGACATTCCTGAGTTTGTTGCAATTTTTAAGATGGTATAGAGACTTTTTAACGATTGTAATTACATATCAAATATATGTTTATGCAAAATGTATTAGTGACTATATATTAAACGTGTTTCTGACCGTTCTAATATTTGTACTAGGTCAAATTTCATTTTATTTCCTAAAATATATTTTTTTCGTACGTACGAACTTATTTGAAGACAAAATGCAGTTTGGGCTTCTTACAAATATTAAGACGATCAGAAACACATTGAATACACAGACACTGATATTGTAAACAAGAAAATATATTTAATATGGAAGTTTAATCGTAGAAATAGTCGAAAACATCTTACAATGCAGTAAACTCAGGAATGTCCGTTTAAAAGTCTTTGTTAGTCGATAACATTTTAAAAATTGCAGCAAACTCAGGAATGTCCCTTTAAAAATGTTATCCGACGCCATATAACCGTAAATAAAATGTGTTGACCGCGTTGTTAAATAAAACATTGCCTTCCTTTAAAAATGTGTTACTTCAATATTGAAAAGTTTTGGCCGTAAGCAAAATGTTCCTGTGACGGAACATGCTCTTAATTTTGTTTTCGCCTGTGGCGATATTAATTGTTTTAGAGGGCCGTGTGCAGTTCCAATATGCACTTAAGCCCAGGTGGGCACTTTGTTACGTAATACCTCCGCGCGACCGTGGTCGAGCTGTGCCTATTACACACCCAGCCCAAGTGCGGAGGCCATGTGGCCAGTAGTTACGTAATACCTCCGCGAGTGCGGTTTTTACGACCGTGATTTTGGCGACTAGGCGTCAGCAAGTCTGGCCATCTAAGGAAAATTGTCGTCTTGGTCTCTCTGGAAATATCACTTGTAGGTATTCGGTGCCGCGACGTACCCCCAGGCGATACTGGGATTTTATAATAAATAGCTAGGGTTTTAGAGATATCAGGGAGAAAACATATTGGAAGGCTTCCAGGGAACGTTGTCCGTCCGGACTGGTAAATATTATTTCTGCTCTGTTGTATAACCTTGATGTGATTGATGTGACTTTAAATATTTTAATACTGTATTATACCAATATTATTTAGACGGTGCTGTCGGTAATCTGACGCAGTAAACTGTAGGCTCACTGTTCTAATATATATATAAAGCTTAACCAGTCATCCTAGAGGACTTAGGTAAACTGTAGGTTATGTCTTTATTGTGATAGGTACCAGTATTAATTCTGTATTACAAGGTTATTGAATGAGTAGTTAAGGGTTAATTAAAAATTAACCAGTTAGGAATAGAGTTGTAATTCCTTTATTAATTAAGTTCCCCTGGAAGCGTTTCTTAGTTATCACACGTGTGGGTGTTGTGTCACGGTGAAGTGATTAGAATATTGTATAAACTAGACACCTAGTGATTAACTAATTAAGTGATCAGTTCTGGGTTGTTACTATTTGTTGTTGTTAATTAACTACTGCGGCAGTACATTTGTCAGCGTAGATTAATACAGATTCCAAAGTGTATTGAGTTTTTGTTGTGTTTTCTAGTGAACAAAACGTGCTATATTATATATACTTTATATAAGATCTTATCTCTGTTCATACCTAGAGACGAGCCACGCGGGTATATACTGCCCGATACAGAGAGATCTAATAGATATACAGTTAGGAGAGATATTTGGATAATCGTGTTTCATTCAGTTACGGGTATTATAGGATCCCCGTGACAGTTCCCTTGCTGCAACTGTTAGCCTGCCAACAACAATTTTAAACTAATTTTATTTTTCTCCAAAAAATAATCACAAATTTAAAAAAAAAAAAAAAAAAAAAATCCCTTTAGCCGAGTGCAGTAAACGTTTTTATCTAGCAGCAGATAACTGCCATCGGTAAAGCTCCTAGCCTGCGGCGATTCATTGAAAAGCGATCAAGTACCTTTTTATGAAAACAAAACACAAGCATGATAAGATTTCCCGGGACTCGGCGGTTCAAAGTTGAATGTTTTAGTGGGACACTGGCAATAAAAACTTCATTTGCATATGACCTACATAACCGACCTTCACATGTACTATTCTCACAAGGCTACGTCAGTGTACGAGCGCCGCGTACGGGATAAGCCATCTGCATCGCAACCGATGAAATCGTACGGTTTGTGTTGTGTCAGTCGTATCGTGTGGCGTCGGCTTTAATGAAAGGCGACTAGTGTAACGAACTTAAGCCCGGAGTACTCTGCCGGTCGAGAGCTAGACGAACATTTGGACGGTTGTAGCGAGTCTAACGGTCCGTCTAGCGTTCGAACGACACATAGTACGGGCTATAACCTAGTTCAGGACTCGAACTTAACGACGGCACTGACGGCAATTGCCGTCGCTGAGATATAAATTGCTGTAGGTAGAGAGCATTACTGATGACACTTCTGTGCCGTCGGTAAAACTCCTCAACAACGGCAAAATATATACACCAGGTGTACATAATCTGCCAATATTAAAAAATTTCACATTTGAAATATGTCTACATACAGCAAAATAACTTTTTAGTCTTGTTTATTTTCTGCAAAAGTCATTTAAAAAAAAAAAAATTGCCATAGGCTGGCTCAAAATTGCTGTCGGTGGGCTGTTTTACCCATGGCAATTATTTTAAAAATTGCCGTGGGAGACAAATTCTTAAGTTCGAGCCCTGAGTTGAACCTGAACCGTTACCACACTGTTTATAAATATAAAACATGATATCACTCAGCAACAACATTTGAAAGACAAAATCAGCTATGGTTTTAAATTATAATTTTAATTACTTGATAATTATTATAATTTTAATTACTTGAAAATTATTATAATTTTTAAATGCTTACAGTTTGTGTTCTAACTGATTATTTTGAAACATATCGTTTATAAATTTAAGAAAAATGATTCCCGTTAAATACTTACAAAACAAAGTGTTAATTACAACTACAAAACGTGATAGCCACTGTAATAGGTTTCCGCCATAATGCAGTTCAAACTTCTTAAGCAGGTCAGTTATAAAGTTCACCATATTCAAATT
>NW_024535976.1:0-16785 GCF_016097555.1 Gigantopelta aegis
TCAGTGATGCTATATTTCTCCTAATTCGATCAACGACTTACTCCTAACAGTATCAATCCGATTGTGTCCCCAGCCTCAGATCCCGCCACGCTCTCAAAATCGCGCGGACGTCGTCGAACTCGTCGTTTTCGGCTCAGCTGATCAGCCGCCATGGCTGGAAAACAACCGTTTGCTAGTGTGCATTGAATATTGTAAACCATATTTATTTCAATAAAATTGATTAATTAGAAACTTAATTTTGCTACCACCTTTTAGGAGACATAATGTACTATCTAACTTTCGAAAACAGAAATCGTGTGCGGTCTTTAAAGACTGAAAATCTAGTGATAAAGCGCAATAAAATGGCCAAACAAGTTAAAACTTTTGTCATTTTTGTTACAAAATACACATTTCGAAAAAGTGTATACCAAAAATCACATTACACTTTCGAAGTACATCCATTGTAGGTGTCCAGATATAACTATTTGAAGGAAAAAGGTAAAGTTTAATGCAGTGAGGTCTGGAAACAAATCATGTATCAAACACAAAAACATAGGCTTGTAAAAACAAAGATGCCGGTCGTCAGTTGAGTATTTGTTGTTGTATACTGATTAATATAATGCAATACTAACGATTAAGCTATTCAAAACTATAAACTAATTGCATTTTATTCTTCTGTTATATTTCTTAAAACGTACTATATTAGCATTTAACATTAGATAAATTAGCGGAACTTGTCATTATTAATCAACCATTTATGTCGGAGTGATATCCACCGGTACGGGTGTACACACACATACACCCCCCCCCCCCCCCCCCCCCCACCCCACCCCCACCCCCACCCCACCCACCCCAACACACACACACACGCAAAAATACACATACAGAGAGAGACAGAGAGAGATAAAGAGAGGACGAGAGAGAGAGAGAGAGAGAGAGAGAGAGAGAGAGAGAGAGAGAGAGAGAGAGAGAGAGAGAGAGAGAGAGGTACACGAACACATGCTCACACATCCACTCACGTTTGTTATAACAACAACGGCCCCCACCCAGACCGAGCAAGGCCACAATACTGTCTTATCTCTCACCAACCAGTAAACTACTGTTCTGGACAGCCCAGATAGCTGAGGTGTGTGTCCTGGACAGTGTGCTTGAACCTCAGTTGGATATAAGAACAAATCTAGGTACAAATGAAATGAATAAATGAAAGCAATACATGTTTTATTTTGTGGCTAGAAATAATTAAATTATGCGTTATTGTTTGGTGTTGAGTTTTGGTTTTGGTGGACGGGGTGGGGGGGGGGGGGGGGGGGGGGGGGGGGGGGGGGTGGGGTGAGAGTGTGTGGCATAATCAGTTGGCATTTTGTAAAACATCTTATATTTTGTTGTTGTTTTTGTTTTTAAATATCAATAATTTATTATTTGTCAGTTACGTTTGATCCAATTAAGTAGTTTATTTATTTTGAAATGGTCCAACTGATGCTATTAATCAGGTTAATCCAGTTGGTGTTCAATCACCGGAGTTAAACAACATAGGGCCAGGTTAGTACTTGAATGGGTGACCGCCTGGGAACACTGGGTGCTGGAGACGTTTTATTTTCCTGCTAAAAAAACAACCCCACTAATTTCTTTTTAAATTTTTTTTGTTGTTGTTTTTTATCTCATAAGATAAGTTTGAATTTCGTAAATATTTTAAATATTCAGAATGTGTTATTTGTCAATTACGTTCCAATTAAGTAATTCATTTATCAGTGAACTAATACAGTTAACCATGTTTCAAAATAGCATTCGTATACATGTACATTTGTAATGTCATATTTGTTCTGTCATTGTTGTCTATGGCTATACCAACTAGAAAACACCGGTCCGACTCGGTTACTGGTGAAGTCAGAGGTTGTGCCCAGAATGGACGTGCCTGAATCTGATGGAATATAGGTACGTTAATACAGTCCACCCACCCTACACCGGATCTCCTCCCTATAGGTAGTACTAAACCAAATAACTTTTGGCTGGGTCAAAGTTGGAGGTGCACCGAACTTTTGATAGAGAAGCTAACACCACAAGTCCCGTGATTGGTTATATAAATGTGAGTGTGTTGGTTGTAAAAATCATTAGTTTTATCTGGGCAAAATATGTCTGCAATTTTATTTCATCTAGTACCACTGTGTCAAGTAGCCTTGTGCTCAGGTCAGGTCAGGTCAGAGAGTTTAACCTGCCTATTCAGAGCAAGCTGTTGTAGCGCACGCCTGTCCTGGGCGCAGGTGTCGGCCTCAGTCGGTTCCTCCGTCCAGGACAGGAATGGGGTGGGGAGGGTGGGGGAGGCGCCTGCACTATCAGGTGCAAAGCCTTGTGCTGGAAACATGTATGGGGTACCTGTTAAAAAGAAAAAGAAGTAACATTTTGTGCGGAACTAGGGTAGTCACAGACGCTACCCGTTATCTCTAAAATGAGCAGCTTCACTCGTAATCTTTTCTGATTTACTTTAAGGGTGAGGGGTGGTAGCCACATGTTACTATTGTCGTCTATGGAATTATTTGGCAATATACACCCATCAGCGCATTTTAGCAACGTATGGTCCGCTTATTACTCCGATGGGTGACGGCCTGGCCAAACCGGGTACCGTAGACATACAAAAACAGTTCTTTAGCATATTAATGTCTATTTATCAATTTTGTAAGTTTTCTGTACGACATTAAAATGTTGAACTGTTTAGCGTTGGTCTTTTGTTAATTATATTTATTTTATGACAATGCGTCATTACAAAATTATTATATATTTATGAAGATGACGTAATCATAAAAAGCATATTATTATCATCCAAGTGCAAAAGTTAAACTTTTTTTGTTTAACGACACCACTAGAGCACATTGATTTATTAATCATCGGCTATTGGATGTGAAACGTTTTGGTAATTCTGACATATAGTCTTAAGAGAGGAAACCCGCTACATCTTTTCATTAGCAGCAAGGGATCACTTACATTAACCATCCTAGAGGCCTTTGATACACGTCATGGTGCACTGGCTAGAACGAGAAATAGCCCAATGGGTCCACAGATGAGGATCGATCCTAGACCGACCGCGCATCAAGCTAGCGTTTTACCACTGGGCTACGTCTGCCCCATCTAAGTGCTATACACGAGACAATGGGCCAATTATAACTACAGCAATTGAGTACATAACACTTTCGTGTGATGTGGGTGGCCCTGATAAGGGCCTTTAAGGAGTGGGGTCCTCTCGTGACTGCAGTTTAGGCTTTCTTTGCCTTGACGACTTTCTTTTTGGGCGTTTTGACCTTTTTTGGCTTTGCTGCCACCTTTGCTTTCTTGGGCGTCTTTGCTTTCTTTGGTTTTGCGGTCTTCTTAGGGGACTTGGTTTTCTTAGCTGCAGGCTTAGCTTTCTTGTCTCCTGCCGACTTCTTGGTTGCCTTCTTGATGGGAGTTTTAACCTTCTTTGGCTTCTCAACAGCAGTCTTCTTGGCAGCAGGTTTCTTTTCTGCTTTCTTCTCGCCGAGACGAAATGAACCTGCAGCACCTGTGCCTTTAGCCTGTTTCAGTATTCCACTCTGAACACCATTCTTCAAAGCAGTCTTGAGACGGGCATTGATTGCCTTCGGGTTGTCTCCAACTTTGTAGTTGGCCATGACGTACTTGAGAAGTGCCTGTCTGGACGAGCCACCCCTCTCCTTCAGTGCGGTGACTGCATCTTTCACCATACTAGAATACGATGGGTGATCCGCTGGCTTCTTAGGCTTGGATACTTTCTTTTTTGGTGTTTTAACTTGAGTAGACTCCGTCATTTTTACCTTCAGTGATGCTATATTTCTCCTAATTCGATCAACGACTTACTCCTAACAGTATCAATCCGATTGTGTCCCCAGCCTCAGATCCCGCCACGCTCTCAAAATCGCGCGGACGTCGTCGAACTCGTCGTTTTCGGCTCAGCTGATCAGCCGCCATGGCTGGAAAACAACCGTTTGCTAGTGTGCATTGAATATTGTAAACCATATTTATTTCAATAAAATTGATTAATTAGAAACTTAATTTTGCTACCACCTTTTAGGAGACATAATGTACTATCTAACTTTCGAAAACAGAAATCGTGTGCGGTCTTTAAAGACTGAAAATCTAGTGATAAAGCGCAATAAAATGGCCAAACAAGTTAAAACTTTTGTCATTTTTGTTACAAAATACACATTTCGAAAAAGTGTATACCAAAAATCACATTACACTTTCGAAGTACATCCATTGTAGGTGTCCAGATATAACTATTTGAAGGAAAAAGGTAAAGTTTAATGCAGTGAGGTCTGGAAACAAATCATGTATCAAACACAAAAACATAGGCTTGTAAAAACAAAGATGCCGGTCGTCAGTTGAGTATTTGTTGTTGTATACTGATTAATATAATGCAATACTAACGATTAAGCTATTCAAAACTATAAACTAATTGCATTTTATTCTTCTGTTATATTTCTTAAAACGTACTATATTAGCATTTAACATTAGATAAATTAGCGGAACTTGTCATTATTACAACCATTTATGTCGGAGTGATGTCCACCGGTACGGGTGTACACACACATACACCCCCCCCCCCCCCCCCCCCCCCCCCCCCCCCCCCCCCCCCCCCCCCCCCACACACACACACACACACACACACAAAAATACACAGAGAGAGAGACAGAGAGAGAGAGAGAGAGAGAGAGAGAGAGAGAGAGAGAGAGAGAGAGAGAGAGAGAGAGAGAGAGAGAGAGAGAGAGAGAGAGAGGTACACGAACACATGCTCACACATCCACTCACGTTTGTTATAACAACAACGGCCCCCACCCAGACCGAGCAAGGCCACAATACTGTCTTATCTCTCACCAACCAGTAAACTACTGTTCTGGACAGCCCAGATAGCTGAGGTGTGTGTCCTGGACAGTGTGCTTGAACCTCAGTTGGATATAAGAACAAATCTAGGTACAAATGAAATGAATAAATGAAAGCAATACATGTTTTATTTTGTGGCTAGAAATAATTAAATTATGCGTTATTGTTTGGTGTTGAGTTTTGGTTTTGGTGGACGGGGTGGGGGGGGGGGGGGGGGGGGGGGGTGGGGGTGGGGTGAGAGTGTGTGGCATAATCAGTTGGCATTTTGTAAAACATCTTATATTTTGTTGTTGTTTTTGTTTTTAAATATCAATAATTTATTATTTGTCAGTTACGTTTGATCCAATTAAGTAGTTTATTTATTTTGAAATGGTCCAACTGATGCTATTAATCAGGTTAATCCAGTTGGTGTTCAATCACCGGAGTTAAACAACATAGGGCCAGGTTAGTACTTGAATGGGTGACCGCCTGGGAACACTGGGTGCTGGAGACGTTTTATTTTCCTGCTAAAAAAACAACCCCACTAATTTCTTTTTAAATTTTTTTTGTTGTTGTTTTTTATCTCATAAGATAAGTTTGAATTTCGTAAATATTTTAAATATTCAGAATGTGTTATTTGTCAATTACGTTCCAATTAAGTAATTCATTTATCAGTGAACTAATACAGTTAACCATGTTTCAAAATAGCATTCGTATACATGTACATTTGTAATGTCATATTTGTTCTGTCATTGTTGTCTATGGCTATACCAACTAGAAAACACCGGTCCGACTCGGTTACTGGTGAAGTCAGAGGTTGTGCCCAGAATGGACGTGCCTGAATCTGATGGAATATAGGTACGTTAATACAGTCCACCCACCCTACACCGGATCTCCTCCCTATAGGTAGTACTAAACCAAATAACTTTTGGCTGGGTCAAAGTTGGAGGTGCACCGAACTTTTGATAGAGAAGCTAACACCACAAGTCCCGTGATTGGTTATATAAATGTGAGTGTGTTGGTTGTAAAAATCATTAGTTTTATCTGGGCAAAATATGTCTGCAATTTTATTTCATCTAGTACCACTGTGTCAAGTAGCCTTGTGCTCAGGTCAGGTCAGGTCAGAGAGTTTAACCTGCCTATTCAGAGCAAGCTGTTGTAGCGCACGCCTGTCCTGGGCGCAGGTGTCGGCCTCAGTCGGTTCCTCCGTCCAGGACAGGAATGGGGTGGGGAGGGTGGGGGAGGCGCCTGCACTATCAGGTGCAAAGCCTTGTGCTGGAAACATGTATGGGGTACCTGTTAAAAAGAAAAAGAAGTAACATTTTGTGCGGAACTAGGGTAGTCACAGACGCTACCCGTTATCTCTAAAATGAGCAGCTTCACTCGTAATCTTTTCTGATTTACTTTAAGGGTGAGGGGTGGTAGCCACATGTTACTATTGTCGTCTATGGAATTTTATTTGGCAATATACACCCATCAGCGCATTTTAGCAACGTATGGTCCGCTTATTACTCCGATGGGTGACGGCCTGGCCAAACCGGGTACCGTAGACATACAAAAACAGTTCTTTAGCATATTAATGTCTATTTATCAATTTTGTAAGTTTTCTGTACGACATTAAAATGTTGAACTGTTTAGCGTTGGTCTTTTGTTAATTATATTTATTTTATGACAATGCGTCATTACAAAATTATTATATATTTATGAAGATGACGTAATCATAAAAAGCATATTATTATCATCCAAGTGCAAAAGTTAAACTTTTTTTGTTTAACGACACCACTAGAGCACATTGATTTATTAATCATCGGCTATTGGATGTGAAACGTTTTGGTAATTCTGACATATAGTCTTAAGAGAGGAAACCCGCTACATCTTTTCATTAGCAGCAAGGGATCACTTACATTAACCATCCTAGAGGCCTTTGATACACGTCATGGTGCACTGGCTAGAACGAGAAATAGCCCAATGGGTCCACAGATGAGGATCGATCCTAGACCGACCGCGCATCAAGCTAGCGTTTTACCACTGGGCTACGTCTGCCCCATCTAAGTGCTATACACGAGACAATGGGCCAATTATAACTACAGCAATTGAGTACATAACACTTTCGTGTGATGTGGGTGGCCCTGATAAGGGCCTTTAAGGAGTGGGGTCCTCTCGTGACTGCAGTTTAGGCTTTCTTTTTTTGCCTTGACGACTTTCTTTTTGGGCGTTTTGACCTTTTTTGGCTTTGCTGCCACCTTTGCTTTCTTGGGCGTCTTTGCTTTCTTTGGTTTTGCGGTCTTCTTAGGGGACTTGGTTTTCTTAGCTGCAGGCTTAGCTTTCTTGTCTCCTGCCGACTTCTTGGTTGCCTTCTTGATGGGAGTTTTAACCTTCTTTGGCTTCTCAACAGCAGTCTTCTTGGCAGCAGGTTTCTTTTCTGCTTTCTTCTCGCCGAGACGAAATGAACCTGCAGCACCTGTGCCTTTAGCCTGTTTCAGTATTCCACTCTGAACACCATTCTTCAAAGCAGTCTTGAGACGGGCATTGATTGCCTTCGGGTTGTCTCCAACTTTGTAGTTGGCCATGACGTACTTGAGAAGTGCCTGTCTGGACGAGCCACCCCTCTCCTTCAGTGCGGTGACTGCATCTTTCACCATACTAGAATACGATGGGTGATCCGCTGGCTTCTTAGGCTTGGATACTTTCTTTTTTGGTGTTTTAACTTGAGTAGACTCCGTCATTTTTACCTTCAGTGATGCTATATTTCTCCTAATTCGATCAACGACTTACTCCTAACAGTATCAATCCGATTGTGTCCCCAGCCTCAGATCCCGCCACGCTCTCAAAATCGCGCGGACGTCGTCGAACTCGTCGTTTTCGGCTCAGCTGATCAGCCGCCATGGCTGGAAAACAACCGTTTGCTAGTGTGCATTGAATATTGTAAACCATATTTATTTCAATAAAATTGATTAATTAGAAACTTAATTTTGCTACCACCTTTTAGGAGACATAATGTACTATCTAACTTTCGAAAACAGAAATCGTGTGCGGTCTTTAAAGACTGAAAATCTAGTGATAAAGCGCAATAAAATGGCCAAACAAGTTAAAACTTTTGTCATTTTTGTTACAAAATACACATTTCGAAAAAGTGTATACCAAAAATCACATTACACTTTCGAAGTACATCCATTGTAGGTGTCCAGATATAACTATTTGAAGGAAAAAGGTAAAGTTTAATGCAGTGAGGTCTGGAAACAAATCATGTATCAAACACAAAAACATAGGCTTGTAAAAACAAAGATGCCGGTCGTCAGTTGAGTATTTGTTGTTGTATACTGATTAATATAATGCAATACTAACGATTAAGCTATTCAAAACTATAAACTAATTGCATTTTATTCTTCTGTTATATTTCTTAAAACGTACTATATTAGCATTTAACATTAGATAAATTAGCGGAACTTGTCATTATTAATCAACCATTTATGTCGGAGTGATGTCCACCGGTACGGGTGTACACACACCCCCACCCCCCCCCCCCCCCCCCCCCCCCCCCCCCCCCCCCCCCCCCCACACACACACACACACACACACACACACACACAAAAATACACATACAGAGAGAGACAGAGAGAGATAAAGAGAGAGAGAGAGAGAGAGAGAGAGAGAGAGAGAGAGAGAGAGAGAGAGAGAGAGAGAGAGAGAGAGAGGTACACGAACACATGCTCACACATCCACTCACGTTTGTTATAACAACAACGGCCCCCACCCAGACCGAGCAAGGCCACAATACTGTCTTATCTCTCACCAACCAGTAAACTACTGTTCTGGACAGCCCAGATAGCTGAGGTGTGTGTCCTGGACAGTGTGCTTGAACCTCAGTTGGATATAAGAACAAATCTAGGTACAAATGAAATGAATAAATGAAAGCAATACATGTTTTATTTTGTGGCTAGAAATAATTAAATTATGCGTTATTGTTTGGTGTTGAGTTTTGGTTTTGGTGGACGGGGGGGGGGGGGGGGGGGGGGGGGGGGGGGGGGGGTGGGGTGAGAGTGTGTGGCATAATCAGTTGGCATTTTGTAAAACATCTTATATTTTGTTGTTGTTTTTGTTTTTAAATATCAATAATTTATTATTTGTCAGTTACGTTTGATCCAATTAAGTAGTTTATTTATTTTGAAATGGTCCAACTGATGCTATTAATCAGGTTAATCCAGTTGGTGTTCAATCACCGGAGTTAAACAACATAGGGCCAGGTTAGTACTTGAATGGGTGACCGCCTGGGAACACTGGGTGCTGGAGACGTTTTATTTTCCTGCTAAAAAAACAACCCCACTAATTTCTTTTTAAATTTTTTTTGTTGTTGTTTTTTATCTCATAAGATAAGTTTGAATTTCGTAAATATTTTAAATATTCAGAATGTGTTATTTGTCAATTACGTTCCAATTAAGTAATTCATTTATCAGTGAACTAATACAGTTAACCATGTTTCAAAATAGCATTCGTATACATGTACATTTGTAATGTCATATTTGTTCTGTCATTGTTGTCTATGGCTATACCAACTAGAAAACACCGGTCCGACTCGGTTACTGGTGAAGTCAGAGGTTGTGCCCAGAATGGACGTGCCTGAATCTGATGGAATATAGGTACGTTAATACAGTCCACCCACCCTACACCGGATCTCCTCCCTATAGGTAGTACTAAACCAAATAACTTTTGGCTGGGTCAAAGTTGGAGGTGCACCGAACTTTTGATAGAGAAGCTAACACCACAAGTCCCGTGATTGGTTATATAAATGTGAGTGTGTTGGTTGTAAAAATCATTAGTTTTATCTGGGCAAAATATGTCTGCAATTTTATTTCATCTAGTACCACTGTGTCAAGTAGCCTTGTGCTCAGGTCAGGTCAGGTCAGAGAGTTTAACCTGCCTATTCAGAGCAAGCTGTTGTAGCGCACGCCTGTCCTGGGCGCAGGTGTCGGCCTCAGTCGGTTCCTCCGTCCAGGACAGGAATGGGGTGGGGAGGGTGGGGGAGGCGCCTGCACTATCAGGTGCAAAGCCTTGTGCTGGAAACATGTATGGGGTACCTGTTAAAAAGAAAAAGAAGTAACATTTTGTGCGGAACTAGGGTAGTCACAGACGCTACCCGTTATCTCTAAAATGAGCAGCTTCACTCGTAATCTTTTCTGATTTACTTTAAGGGTGAGGGGTGGTAGCCACATGTTACTATTGTCGTCTATGGAATTTTATTTGGCAATATACACCCATCAGCGCATTTTAGCAACGTATGGTCCGCTTATTACTCCGATGGGTGACGGCCTGGCCAAACCGGGTACCGTAGACATACAAAAACAGTTCTTTAGCATATTAATGTCTATTTATCAATTTTGTAAGTTTTCTGTACGACATTAAAATGTTGAACTGTTTAGCGTTGGTCTTTTGTTAATTATATTTATTTTATGACAATGCGTCATTACAAAATTATTATATATTTATGAAGATGACGTAATCATAAAAAGCATATTATTATCATCCAAGTGCAAAAGTTAAACTTTTTTTGTTTAACGACACCACTAGAGCACATTGATTTATTAATCATCGGCTATTGGATGTGAAACGTTTTGGTAATTCTGACATATAGTCTTAAGAGAGGAAACCCGCTACATCTTTTCATTAGCAGCAAGGGATCACTTACATTAACCATCCTAGAGGCCTTTGATACACGTCATGGTGCACTGGCTAGAACGAGAAATAGCCCAATGGGTCCACAGATGAGGATCGATCCTAGACCGACCGCGCATCAAGCTAGCGTTTTACCACTGGGCTACGTCTGCCCCATCTAAGTGCTATACACGAGACAATGGGCCAATTATAACTACAGCAATTGAGTACATAACACTTTCGTGTGATGTGGGTGGCCCTGATAAGGGCCTTTAAGGAGTGGGGTCCTCTCGTGACTGCAGTTTAGGCTTTCTTTGCCTTGACGACTTTCTTTTTGGGCGTTTTGACCTTTTTTGGCTTTGCTGCCACCTTTGCTTTCTTGGGCGTCTTTGCTTTCTTTGGTTTTGCGGTCTTCTTAGGGGACTTGGTTTTCTTAGCTGCAGGCTTAGCTTTCTTGTCTCCTGCCGACTTCTTGGTTGCCTTCTTGATGGGAGTTTTAACCTTCTTTGGCTTCTCAACAGCAGTCTTCTTGGCAGCAGGTTTCTTTTCTGCTTTCTTCTCGCCGAGACGAAATGAACCTGCAGCACCTGTGCCTTTAGCCTGTTTCAGTATTCCACTCTGAACACCATTCTTCAAAGCAGTCTTGAGACGGGCATTGATTGCCTTCGGGTTGTCTCCAACTTTGTAGTTGGCCATGACGTACTTGAGAAGTGCCTGTCTGGACGAGCCACCCCTCTCCTTCAGTGCGGTGACTGCATCTTTCACCATACTAGAATACGATGGGTGATCCGCTGGCTTCTTAGGCTTGGATACTTTCTTTTTTGGTGTTTTAACTTGAGTAGACTCCGTCATTTTTACCTTCAGTGATGCTATATTTCTCCTAATTCGATCAACGACTTACTCCTAACAGTATCAATCCGATTGTGTCCCCAGCCTCAGATCCCGCCACGCTCTCAAAATCGCGCGGACGTCGTCGAACTCGTCGTTTTCGGCTCAGCTGATCAGCCGCCATGGCTGGAAAACAACCGTTTGCTAGTGTGCATTGAATATTGTAAACCATATTTATTTCAATAAAATTGATTAATTAGAAACTTAATTTTGCTACCACCTTTTAGGAGACATAATGTACTATCTAACTTTCGAAAACAGAAATCGTGTGCGGTCTTTAAAGACTGAAAATCTAGTGATAAAGCGCAATAAAATGGCCAAACAAGTTAAAACTTTTGTCATTTTTGTTACAAAATACACATTTCGAAAAAGTGTATACCAAAAATCACATTACACTTTCGAAGTACATCCATTGTAGGTGTCCAGATATAACTATTTGAAGGAAAAAGGTAAAGTTTAATGCAGTGAGGTCTGGAAACAAATCATGTATCAAACACAAAAACATAGGCTTGTAAAAACAAAGATGCCGGTCGTCAGTTGAGTATTTGTTGTTGTATACTGATTAATATAATGCAATACTAACGATTAAGCTATTCAAAACTATAAACTAATTGCATTTTATTCTTCTGTTATATTTCTTAAAACGTACTATATTAGCATTTAACATTAGATAAATTAGCGGAACTTGTCATTATTAATCAACCATTTATGTCGGAGTGATGTCCACCGGTACGGGTGTACACACACACACCCCCCCCCCCCCCCCCCCCCCCCCCCCCCCCCCCCCCCCCCACACACACACACACACACACACACACACACACACACACACATACACAGAGAGAGAGAGAGAGAGAGAGAGAGAGAGAGAGAGAGAGAGAGAGAGAGAGAGAGAGAGAGAGAGAGAGAGAGAGAGAGAGAGAGAGAGAGAGGTACACGAACACATGCTCACACATCCACTCACGTTTGTTATAACAACAACGGCCCCCACCCAGACCGAGCAAGGCCACAATACTGTCTTATCTCTCACCAACCAGTAAACTACTGTTCTGGACAGCCCAGATAGCTGAGGTGTGTGTCCTGGACAGTGTGCTTGAACCTCAGTTGGATATAAGAACAAATCTAGGTACAAATGAAATGAATAAATGAAAGCAATACATGTTTTATTTTGTGGCTAGAAATAATTAAATTATGCGTTATTGTTTGTGTGTTGAGTTTTGGTTTTGGTGGACGGGGGGGGGGGGGGGGATGGGGGGGGGGGGGGGGTGGGGTGAGAGTGTGTGGCATAATCAGTTGGCATTTTGTAAAACATCTTATATTTTGTTGTTGTTTTTGTTTTTAAATATCAATAATTTATTATTTGTCAGTTACGTTTGATCCAATTAAGTAGTTTATTTATTTTGAAATGGTCCAACTGATGCTATTAATCAGGTTAATCCAGTTGGTGTTCAATCACCGGAGTTAAACAACATAGGGCCAGGTTAGTACTTGAATGGGTGACCGCCTGGGAACACTGGGTGCTGGAGACGTTTTATTTTCCTGCTAAAAAAACAACCCCACTAATTTCTTTTTAAATTTTTTTTGTTGTTGTTTTTTATCTCATAAGATAAGTTTGAATTTCGTAAATATTTTAAATATTCAGAATGTGTTATTTGTCAATTTTGTTACGTTCCAATTAAGTAATTCATTTATCAGTGAACTAATACAGTTAACCATGTTTCAAAATAGCATTCGTATACATGTACATTTGTAATGTCATATTTGTTCTGTCATTGTTGTCTATGGCTATACCAACTAGAAAACACCGGTCCGACTCGGTTACTGGTGAAGTCAGAGGTTGTGCCCAGAATGGACGTGCCTGAATCTGATGGAATATAGGTACGTTAATACAGTCCACCCACCCTACACCGGATCTCCTCCCTATAGGTAGTACTAAACCAAATAACTTTTGGCTGGGTCAAAGTTGGAGGTGCACCGAACTTTTGATAGAGAAGCTAACACCACAAGTCCCGTGATTGGTTATATAAATGTGAGTGTGTTGGTTGTAAAAATCATTAGTTTTATCTGGGCAAAATATGTCTGCAATTTTATTTCATCTAGTACCACTGTGTCAAGTAGCCTTGTGCTCAGGTCAGGTCAGGTCAGAGAGTTTAACCTGCCTATTCAGAGCAAGCTGTTGTAGCGCACGCCTGTCCTGGGCGCAGGTGTCGGCCTCAGTCGGTTCCTCCGTCCAGGACAGGAATGGGGTGGGGAGGGTGGGGGAGGCGCCTGCACTATCAGGTGCAAAGCCTTGTGCTGGAAACATGTATGGGGTACCTGTTAAAAAGAAAAAGAAGTAACATTTTGTGCGGAACTAGGGTAGTCACAGACGCTACCCGTTATCTCTAAAATGAGCAGCTTCACTCGTAATCTTTTCTGATTTACTTTAAGGGTGAGGGGTGGTAGCCACATGTTACTATTGTCGTCTATGGAATTTTATTTGGCAATATACACCCATCAGCGCATTTTAGCAACGTATGGTCCGCTTATTACTCCGATGGGTGACGGCCTGGCCAAACCGGGTACCGTAGACATACAAAAACAGTTCTTTAGCATATTAATGTCTATTTATCAATTTTGTAAGTTTTCTGTACGACATTAAAATGTTGAACTGTTTAGCGTTGGTCTTTTGTTAATTATATTTATTTTATGACAATGCGTCATTACAAAATTATTATATATTTATGAAGATGACGTAATCATAAAAAGCATATTATTATCATCCAAGTGCAAAAGTTAAACTTTTTTTGTTTAACGACACCACTAGAGCACATTGATTTATTAATCATCGGCTATTGGATGTGAAACGTTTTGGTAATTCTGACATATAGTCTTAAGAGAGGAAACCCGCTACATCTTTTCATTAGCAGCAAGGGATCACTTACATTAACCATCCTAGAGGCCTTTGATACACGTCATGGTGCACTGGCTAGAACGAGAAATAGCCCAATGGGTCCACAGATGAGGATCGATCCTAGACCGACCGCGCATCAAGCTAGCGTTTTACCACTGGGCTACGTCTGCCCCATCTAAGTGCTATACACGAGACAATGGGCCAATTATAACTACAGCAATTGAGTACATAACACTTTCGTGTGATGTGGGTGGCCCTGATAAGGGCCTTTAAGGAGTGGGGTCCTCTCGTGACTGCAGTTTAGGCTTTCTTTGCCTTGACGACTTTCTTTTTGGGCGTTTTGACCTTTTTTGGCTTTGCTGCCACCTTTGCTTTCTTGGGCGTCTTTGCTTTCTTTGGTTTTGCGGTCTTCTTAGGGGACTTGGTTTTCTTAGCTGCAGGCTTAGCTTTCTTGTCTCCTGCCGACTTCTTGGTTGCCTTCTTGATGGGAGTTTTAACCTTCTTTGGCTTCTCAACAGCAGTCTTCTTGGCAGCAGGTTTCTTTTCTGCTTTCTTCTCGCCGAGACGAAATGAACCTGCAGCACCTGTGCCTTTAGCCTGTTTCAGTATTCCACTCTGAACACCATTCTTCAAAGCAGTCTTGAGACGGGCATTGATTGCCTTCGGGTTGTCTCCAACTTTGTAGTTGGCCATGACGTACTTGAGAAGTGCCTGTCTGGACGAGCCACCCCTCTCCTTCAGTGCGGTGACTGCATCTTTCACCATATACTAGAATACGATGGGTGATCCGCTGGCTTCTTAGGCTTGGATACTTTCTTTTTTGGTGTTTTAACTTGAGTAGACTCCGTCATTTTTACCTTCAGTGATGCTATATTTCTCCTAATTCGATCAACGACTTACTCCTAACAGTATCAATCCGATTGTGTCCCCAGCCTCAGATCCCGCCACGCTCTCAAAATCGCGCGGACGTCGTCGAACTCGTCGTTTTCGGCTCAGCTGATCAGCCGCCATGGCTGGAAAACAACCGTTTGCTAGTGTGCATTGAATATTGTAAACCATATTTATTTCAATAAAATTGATTAATTAGAAACTTAATTTTGCTACCACCTTTTAGGAGACATAATGTACTATCTAACTTTCGAAAACAGAAATCGTGTGCGGTCTTTAAAGACTGAAAATCTAGTGATAAAGCGCAATAAAATGGCCAAACAAGTTAAAACTTTTGTCATTTTTGTTACAAAATACACATTTCGAAAAAGTGTATACCAAAAATCACATTACACTTTCGAAGTACATCCATTGTAGGTGTCCAGATATAACTATTTGAAGGAAAAAGGTAAAGTTTAATGCAGTGAGGTCTGGAAACAAATCATGTATCAAACACAAAAACATAGGCTTGTAAAAACAAAGATGCCGGTCGTCAGTTGAGTATTTGTTGTTGTATACTGATTAATATAATGCAATACTAACGATTAAGCTATTCAAAACTATAAACTAATTGCATTTTATTCTTCTGTTATATTTCTTAAAACGTACTATATTAGCATTTAACATTAGATAAATTAGCGGAACTTGTCATTATTAATCAACCATTTATGTCGGAGTGATGTCCACCGGTACGGGTGTACACACACATACACCCCCCCCCCCCCCCCCCCCCCCCCCCCCCCACCCCACCCCCCCCACACACACACACACACACACACACACGCACACAAAAATACACATACAGAGAGAAGAGAGAGAGAGAGAGAGAGAGAGAGAGAGAGAGAGAGAGAGAGAGAGAGAGAGAGAGAGAGAGGTACACGAACACATGCTCACACATCCACTCACGTTTGTTATAACAACAACGGCCCCCACCCAGACCGAGCAAGGCCACAATACTGTCTTATCTCTCACCAACCAGTAAACTACTGTTCTGGACAGCCCAGATAGCTGAGGTGTGTGTCCTGGACAGTGTGCTTGAACCTCAGTTGGATATAAGAACAAATCTAGGTACAAATGAAATGAATAAATGAAAGCAATACATGTTTTATTTTGTGGCTAGAAATAATTAAATTATGCGTTATTGTTTGGTGTTGAGTTTTGGTTTTGGTGGACGGGGGGGGGGGGGGGGGATGGGGGGGGGGGTGGGGGTGGGGTGAGAGTGTGTGGCATAATCAGTTGGCATTTTGTAAAACATCTTATATTTTGTTGTTGTTTTTGTTTTTAAATATCAATAATTTATTATTTGTCAGTTACGTTTGATCCAATTAAGTAGTTTATTTATTTTGAAATGGTCCAACTGATGCTATTAATCAGGTTAATCCAGTTGGTGTTCAATCACCGGAGTTAAACAACATAGGGCCAGGTTAGTACTTGAATGGGTGACCGCCTGGGAACACTGGGTGCTGGAGACGTTTTATTTTCCTGCTAAAAAAACAACCCCACTAATTTCTTTTTAAATTTTTTTTGTTGTTGTTTTTTATCTCATAAGATAAGTTTGAATTTCGTAAATATTTTAAATATTCAGAATGTGTTATTTGTCAATT
>NW_024535977.1:0-9794 GCF_016097555.1 Gigantopelta aegis
TTTTCTAATTACTATTTGTGCTGTTGTCCAGGACAATGGGTTAGTTGTTAGTGGTTAGTGAGAGAGAAGTTGGTGTAGTGACCTTACACCTACCCATCGAGTCGTTAAAACACGCTCTGGGTACACCGGGCTGCGAACCCAGTGCCTACCAGCCTTATGACCGATGGCTTAACCACGACACCACTGAGGTCGGTCCCGTTGTGAATGGCCGCTAGGGTAATAAATGTACGATTCAGTATTATTTGACACTGTTATAATAATCTGTCGTCTGCGGGTCGTCAGGTATTTCTTGTGTTGGTTCATTGACGTGGAGGTACACGTGGTCTTCATCAACATTCGACGGCGTGTTAACATACTGTACAGTGTTGTGTTGTAGATGTTCGTAAGTGTTGCCAACATTGTCATCAGTATTATACGGGTTAACATTGTTATTTGTGTTGGTATCAGCGTTATTAGGATTAGCATCACTAATTTCATAATGTCCGTCGTCATCTGTTGTTTGATTCTTCTTTGTTGCTTTTTTCCTGCAAAATAAAATCAAATTATACCATGATCATTACCATTATTATTACCATCTTTATCATCATCATCATCATCATCATCACCAGCATCATCATCATCACCATCATCATCACCATCATCATCATCATCACCACCAACATCATCATCATCACCAACATCATTATCATCATCATCATTATCATCATCATCATCATCATCATTACCAACATCATTATCATCATCATCATCATCACCATCATCATCACCACCATCGTTATCATCATCATCATCATCACCATCATCATCATCACCAACATCATTATCATCATCATCATCACCACCAACATCATTATCACCACCACCACCACCACAACCACCACCTCCATCATCATCATCATCATCATCATCACCACCACTATCATCATCACGATTAAAATTGACCTCAAAATAAGGCAGGAGGGGAAGGGTCGAAATATGTGTCATCTGATTTTGGCTGTTGAAGCTCGATATTTAGATTACCAGTCGTACAAGAACACCAGGTAACAAATCGATCTCCTGAAACTAATATCAACATTTAGTTTCTCGTTGTTAATTGTGACTATATAATAATCAAAATATTGTGAAAAAAAGAACATATTTAATAATCAATTCCCTCTTTTAATCAGCAAGATACAAAAACATTCTCCCGATATTGTGTCCAGGCGACCAGACAGTGACGTCCCTTGTTACAATTTTACTTAGTTTTGTTTACCTTTTAATAAATACGACGACAACAATGGCTGCTACAACAATGAGCACGACAGCGCCGACACCGCCCGCTACAGCTGCAACTAAATACGAAACATACATGATAATAGTTCTGAAGTTATAATTGTGTGTGTGCATGTAGTCATATCAGTAACTATACTCGTACCAGTCTCCATTTTATGTGGGGTGTTTCAACAATTCCAGCTTGGCTTGACGTAAAAAGAAAAAGAAAATGTTTTGAGAGAAGTCCATATCAAATTAATTAAGGAAAAAGTGAAATTTACATGACCACCTTCCATACTGTCTTATGGTCATGAAACAATGTTACCATGAACATTTTAGATCAATCTGACTTTTTTTTCTAGAGATATAGGTCATCAAAGTTTGACCCCGACTTTGACCTCGTCAAGACCCTACAACTGTTACAATTCCCCTTCTAGAAAGTCAACGGGGTTTGGGGTGGGACGTAGCCCGCTGGTACAAAGATCGCTTGTTACGTGGTCGGTTTGGGATCGATCCCCGTCGGTGGGCCCATTGGGCTATTTCTCGTTCCAGCCAGTGCACCACGGCTGGTTTATCAAAGGCCGTGGTATGTGCTATTCTGCTATCCTTTGCTACTAATGGAAAAATGCGGGTTTCCTATCTAACACTATATGTAAGAAATTACCGAATGTATGACATCCAATAGCCGATGATTAATAAATCAATGTGCTCTAGTGGTGTTGTTAAGCAAAACAAATGTCTCCTTCAACGGTTTTGGCAGTGATCCTTCAAAGTTTGAAGATAGTTTAGGATTTAGGTTATTCTGTGATGTAATACCATGAACTAATTAGCTGCATACGATCCATTTTATAACTGGAGGCAGCTTTCTTAGACTTACATATGTTGATCGTTCAATATAACTATATGTTAAAACAATTACTATGCCTGTAAACAACTATGTGATTGAGACGTTTTCTTAACTGGTGTTCAGTATAAATATTAAAAAAAAAATATGATTCGTGGCAGCCATTTATGTGTGAAATAGAAGCCATCTTGAATAAAATCTGAAAATAGTCCAACGCATTAATGTTAAATCTTCACAACTTTTTATATCATTTATATGAATTCCTTAACCTCATACCCTATGACAAGAAACAGCATTAGCCTATGTTTATTATGAAGCAACTTATATTAAAATATAAATTTTATGGTAATATTGGCGAACATTTTAAACCTTCTATGATGTAATCCCTAGTATATAGTTTAAGTACAGGAGTTTCGCATGAACTAGAAAGAATTTTGTTTCAGATATGTATTTTCTTGAAAAAAATATAAAAAGGCCTAATTTAAACAAACTGAAAACCTAGACACTAGACACAAAATTGTATTTTGCTAGAATTATTACGAAGCAAGTTATATTCAAAATATAAATATTAGGCAATATTAGTGGCCATCTTGAAATTTACTTGATGTAATTCCAGATCAATCTAGCAAATGGTTAATATAGATTTCTTAACAACAAAAGATATGACAAGACATAAACTGTATCATTCCAGGTTTATTGTGAAGCAAGCTAAATTCAAAACATAAATGTTAGGAAGCATTGGTGGCCATATTACATTTTCTGTAAAGTAATTCAAGACCAATGAAGTAAATGGTTGAAATTGATTCTTTTAACCCCACACCTATGATCAGACACCGAAATTATCATCCTGTGTTTAATACGGTGACAATTATAAAATGAACGCCATCTTGAAGACCGTCATCAATTTCTGAAAATCTTCAATGGTGACCGTGGTTAAAGAGACACATTCTCAACACGGTCAATCGTGAAAACATACTACATGCAGATATTTGAAAGATTATCCCAGTTGTTTGCTCTACCAATAGTGCTATTAGTAGCTGACCTTGTTTTGGGGTTGCCACACACACCACCAGATGCCTGTTTACCAACATATTTAGTTAATATATATGATGAGGAATACAAAAAGCAGACCTACGTAATGTCCTCTCCGGGTGGCACTTAACTCATTCTGAAGCCGGTCTAATACATGTTTTAAAACATCAAAGATAGAGTTTAGTTAGGTTAACTAACCAAGAACATATAAACTGAAACTCCATGAGTAGACGACATTCTTCACTACATAAAACAAGACACAAAAACAGAACATTTTAGTTATTTCCGAAACGGTTATCGTTTTGTTTTTATGTCCAGTCAAATTGAAATTACTGACATAAAACATTTAAGCTGAAGGCTGGTACAGTCATTAATGCCCGAACAGTTTCATCTTTTACAATCTTCTAAACAAACTCATGTTTTTTACTTTGTTATGGTCAAATACATTTATTTTATTTCTGTTGTTGATATTGATTGATTTTTTAAACAATGGGGTTGTCTTAGTTTGTTTGTTTAATTGTGGTTGTATTTGTTTCGTTTTGCTTTGTTTATTATATACGTTTGTGATTTGTTTTTGTTCACGTTTTGTCATTACAATAGCGTTTATCGTTTTCTTTCTTTCTTTCTTTGCTTATGGTTTATTTGGTTTGTCTCCAGTATATTTAAAAACAATACCCGGGAAATCTTCTTGACCAGATTGTGAATTTGTCTGTGTCGTGGGAATTGTCTTAACCGTTATCGTTGATTCTGTTGGTTGTGTCGGCATCGGGAATGTAGTTTTGTCTCTTGACGAATAACACTGAAGACTTATACTACCTACAGGTAAAACAAAATAAAATGTAAACTGGTTTGGAAACGTCAAATCCATTGTTAAGAATGTTGCATATCACAGATACAAATACATTATCATTATCAAAAGGACCAAATAAAATGTCACGCCCATATGCGTGCGAACATGTGTGTGTGTGTGTGTGTGAGAGAGAGAGAGAGAGAGAGAGAGAGAGAGAGAGAGAGAGAGAGAGAGAGAGAGAGATCAATAAATTATTTATTAAATATGGTGGTACGTAGGAGAATGTGTTAAATTAAACAAAACATGTATCTGCTTCCATTGGCAAAAACAAAAGAGCAAGCTAGAAACCTAATTTCTAAAATGTCGAAATCATGAAATGTTTATTAAATCTGTTAGGTTACTCAACATTCAGTATTTATAAAGTGCTGGACACATATATATTCTATGGTTCTGGCTGGCATTTTTTCTGGCTTTGCTTTGATGACTACGTGATTGCCTAGCAAGTTAACTAAGAAATCAATCGTTAAAGCTCGCTCCAAGAATTGATTTTCTAGACTCGTGTCAGAAACTATTTTATTATCATATCATTAAACTTTTTTTTTAAATCAAATAATGTATATCGAATGTCTGTACCTGAACCTAATGTAATGTAGAAGTTGATGCAGTAAGTGGTATCCACGCTGTGTGTAGCACTAGTTTACAAAGTAATGGAGTACCGTTTCTCATCAATATTTCGCAGATGTTATCAGTAATGTGCGTATAAGATGTTGCATTTCTACCATTTCTGCAATTATGCACCAATGTTCTTTGTTGCCGGTTTAGCTGTATAGTTAATTGTGATCCACGCATTATTTGTGGAATTAAAACCTGACTAATGTGTTGTTTTTGCTTGAAAGTTAGTACGAATGTCAGAACATATTTTATTGTCGTATCATTAAACTATGGGGGTTTTTCAATCACCTAATGCATATTAAATGTTTGCACCTGAGCCAGCTTTATTGTAGAAGTTGATACAGTAAGTGATATCCACGCTGTGTGTTGAACTAGTTTGCAAAGTAATTGAGTAACCTTTCTCATCAATATTTCGCTGATATGTTGTTACATTTCCATCATTTATGCAAATATAATTCAATATCCTTTGTTGCCGGTTTAGCTGTATAGTTAACTGTGATCCACACATTTGTTCTGGAATTGAAACCGGACTAATTCCAATCTGAAGTGTTGTTGTTGCCTGAAGTGAACAGTTACAGGTGATGCCTGTGTTGCCAGGTACGAATCCGTCAAGAAACACTCCTTGTACATCGCTGATTGATGCATCTGTACACATGTGTACCACTAAAATAATAATACAAACATGTATTTTTCAATATTATTTAACACAGGACATTTAATTATCTTTGTTGCCTCAATAGCATCCGTCGTTGGGCTATACGGTGCACTATTCACTTAGTGCATTAAATCCCACGATTTCTGTTTATAAAATTGGATTAACATACCTGGAAAGTAAGTATTATGTGTTGGTTCTATTGGGCAGGCCTTAACAGCTGAAATGACACAAAAAAATATAATATAATAACAATACATATCGTGTGGTTATCTCAAGATGAAGTAGAAATTAGATGGATTATTGTTTTAACATTTATTGGACAGGTATCCCTTTTAAAATAACGCTTATAAGATAAAAGCTGTAAAAGTAAGAAATATAAAAATAAAACGTGTTTGATTTTTGGTAGTATCTTGTTTGTGTTTATAATTTCCTAATGTTATGCGTGGCTTTCGTGATATACACCAGGGGCGAAGTGATTTAAGTGGTGATGGTCTCACACTTGTACCAAATCAATTTATTTCTCCCACCCTTCAGAGACCAGGTCCAAATAAGTGGCAATGGGTATTATGATAATTTGTGTATCGAGAGATATTGTGAAACGGGTATTCTATGCCACTATACATATCATAATATTGTGATATTTACAACTGTGACTTCAATAATGAGAGAGAGAGAGAGAGAGAGAGAGAGAGAGAGAGAGAGAGAGAGAGAGAGAGAGAGAGAGAGAGAGCGAGGAAATATATATACCAAGGTATTTTATATTCTAATTGTTGGACACTGGTCGAGACGGGAAAACCAAATAACGAAAATATAATATAAAGTTTATTAAATAATCATTGAGATATATGGATCATCTCAGTGTGCTTACGGTGATTTAGTGCATATCCTTTTCACAACTATGGACAGAGTGGTCAGCATAACTTGTCCCAGACAAGAGATCAGTGTTTGCCGATTGACAACGGACATTTACGGAACGTACTGAGCATATCGGTGCAGGTACAGTCTTAAATATAAAATACTATTGTTAGATAACACCTTTACGAAACGGGCTAACTTTCCGGTATCTAATATAAAGAAAGCAAAGTCAGATACAAATAAAGTATTTGTCGTCTGAACCTCTCTATTATACATAATATAAAATTATTTCTTGACAGGACATGCAATATGAACTGAAACTGAACAGAGTATTTCTCACTGAGGTAAACTTTAAACGACACTTACAACCTAGCTCCTAGTACGCCTATTCTTATATAATCCAGTGTCGATAAAAAGAAAATGAAATTTAATATGTATCTTTTGTCTGCAGTCTTTTTATTCTGTTAACTAGTGCACAGCTCAGCTCGAGTAACTTCGCGTTGAGTGCGAACATGTTTGAGGTTAGTGAATACTGACGGAGATTCTGTATCACATACTGATATGAACGGCATTGGCGGGGGAGGGGGTGGGGTAGGGTGTAGCAGGCCAATCTTGCAACTACTTACGTTTTGGCAACGGACTGCGCCCTAACACAATTGCCTGTGCACATACTTAGTTCCAATATCCCAGGCAACACCTTCGCGCACAACAGGAACCCCACAATAGTGTGCGAAACTCCTGGACGCTCTTGTCACATATTAAGGTTTAATTAATTGGTGACGTCTGCCTTATAAACATTGTCATGGTCTTTACATGGCACGACATGCCATTCAGACCAATTACTGTGATTGCAACTATGATATTTTTGCCTTTCTTGGACGCATCCGCTGGAGACATTCAGAGAATGTGCCTAAGACAGACGTGCTTGAATGTTCGGTGAATGTAAGCACGCTTCAAATGGTTGGTTGATTGATTAATTATCATATTTTGCGAGCAATCAAAAATAAAATGTATTTTAATTGGTGCCTATAGTGCTGCAGGAAGTCTTAACGGATATACCATGACATCTATATATCACTATGTGCATACGTGTATAATACATGTCTTACAAATATGCGTCCTCTGCCCATGAGCGTCAAAGTCGGAGAAAACACGTTCTCTGACACAACACAAAATCTACTGTTAGGTCCGAGTGACATTACTATCACCAAGAGTTTTGTTTCACAATCATAACTCATTGTTGCATGTTAGAGATGGAAATAACAACCTACAATCCACATTGTGACTTCTGTATTAATATGTCCACAGTATGCATTGATTAAAAAGAAGAAGTTTGTTTTGTTTAACGACACCACTAGAGCACATTGCTTTCTTAATCATCGGCTATTTGGTGTCAAACATCTGGTAATTTTGACTTATTGTCTTAGAGAGGAAACTCGCTACATTTCCCCATTAGTAGCAAGGGATCTTTTATATGCACCATCCCATAGACATGATGATGGTACATACCACGACCTTGTCATTTTCTATTCAAGACATTGTGTAAGTGGCAGCGATTAGTTAAACGATGTGAGTCATAATTCACTAAACTCTCGTATTTTTGCGATCTCGCATTGCAAAAAAGTATTACAAGGACGATGCAATATTGCTTAAAAGAGCTTAAGAGAGTTTTTTTAAGTTAGGCTCCTGTGTTCCATTTCACGAAGCAATCTTAGCATTAAAATCACCTTAAGTGTATAACTACCGTATGTACATGAGATGATTTTCGCGCTGAGATCGCTTTGTTGAACAGGGCCATGGGTCTAACACAGTTTTTCTAATCATTAGAAACACCATTCCATATACATGTACTACATATATCAGGGTATTCAAAAATACCTTCCTACCTTTTGGACCTTTTCGATGAAATAAAATCTCCGTATCGCTTAGTCTAACTTAAACTGCAGAGTAGTATAGGGTATAGTCGGTGTCATTAATGACTGAACAGTTTGATCGATATATTAATTAATCGAAAGACATAACAATTATGATATATTGTCTGTTTTATTTGACCTTGTGTCTTACGTTTTGCTTTACTATGCTTATTTTGCTGCTGTTGTTTATTAATGTTATTAGTTTGTTTGATTTTAGGTTGCGTTATTGTTTGATTTTGTTTGATTGTTCGATTTTATTTTTTGTTTTGTTTTGTTTATTATACATGTTTGTGATGTTTTCTAGGTTTTATCGTTTCCATAGCGCGAACGGTTGTTTGTTTTCTCTCATTTATTTTCATTTGTTGCGAGATTATCGAAAACCAGTACCAGGGAAATGTTTTTTTTACCTGATGGTGTATCTGTCTTCGTCACGGGGATTGTCTTGGTCGTTGACTGTGTCGCCATCGGGACTGTGGTTTTGTCTTCTGACGAATAAAACTGAAGACTCAAACTACCTGTGGATAGAAAAGAATCAGAAGCGCATCTGCTCAGTGGACTTGTGTTAAAATTGGAATTGGTTTGTAAACGTAACATCTATTAATTATTAATGTTAAACCTTGCAGCTACAAATGCATTATCATTAACAAATGTAACACGTAGTCAACGTGGCCAAACAAAGCGTTACATTTGTGTGCGTCTGTGTATATAATCGTAAATGTATTTTGGAAGCTTATTAAAATAAACTATATGTTTCACCTTTAAAACTAATCAGTTAATACAGATCTTATTCTCCCCTATTATATATATATATATTACCATAATGATTGAGACATTTGAAAGACGCTAATTAAACTTTATTCTGGTTCATTCAACCAACAGAAAGGTGCCAGAAAGAGAGCTTTAGCATACTGATTTTCCTGTGGCTCGTGTCAAAAGTATACATCTAAGAAAGGACTCGGTCCAGAAGCGATAGTGTCATTAAACTAATATTATGTTATCAAATGTCTGTACCTGAACCAACTCTGATGTAGAAGTTGATGCAGTAAGTGATATTCACGCTGTGTGTCGCACTAGTTTCCACAGTAATTGAGGCCCCTTTCTCATCAATAGTTCTCTCTAATGTCGGTACATATCCACCAGTTCTACAATTATATACGGATGTACGTTGTTGCTGAAGATCCACACATTTGTTCTGGAATTGAAGCCTGACTAATTCCAATCTGAAGTGTTGTTGTTGCCTGAAGTGAACAGTTACAGGTGATGCCTGTGTTGCCAGGTACGAATCCGTCAAGAAACACTCCTTGTACATCGCTGATTGATTCATCTGTACACATGTGTACCACTAAAATAATAATAATAATAATAATAATAATAATAATAATATTATCACTACTACTACTATTATCACTACTACTACTACTATCACTACTACTATTACTACTACTACTACTATCACTACTACTACTACTACTACTACTACAGATGTAGTAGTAACAGTAGTAGTAGTTATAGTGATATTATTATTATTGTTATTATTATTAGTAGTAGTATCAGTAGTAGTAGTAGTAGTAGTAGTAGTAGTAGTAGTAGTAGTACTAGTAGTGATAGTAGTAGTAGTAGTAGAGGGTGTCGAAATTAGTGTGGTACTAGTGGTGGTGTTTGTAGCAGTAGGCGTTGTTGGTGTTATTTTTGTAGCAGCTGTAGCAGCTTATTAAAACTGTACATTAGTTATCAAATGGCTAAAGAGTTTCAAATCAGTGGTCGATGTTGCAGCTAAACTGA
>NW_024535978.1:0-11144 GCF_016097555.1 Gigantopelta aegis
ACATGACAGAAACCTCTATTAAGGGAGGTCTAACCACACCTTGTAAACTTCTAATCCTAGTACGTGAATTGGCAAGGTATAAAAATTCGGAAGAAGGCTAAGTTGACTTTGTTTGTAAATTTAATATTTTAAGAATGCACTTTCCCTGAAAATTAGGTCTTTCATCACCAGTTTAGTTTTTTTTTCATCAATTAACTGTTTAAATTCATTGTTTTACAAAAGACAACATTTCCTCTCCCTTAAACCTACTAACTGATAACTCTATACATTTACTTTGAACATACATTATTATTTTAAATTGGTATATAAAGGGGCCTACCTCAATAAAAAAGTCTTTAAAGGCAAATATCAAACGGATTTGTTTGTTCAATGCGGAAATCTTTAAAAGAATGGTAAATGTTCATTGTTTTCCATTATTTTAATAACTATTATTTTTGAACAAAACTAGTTATTACCCATGCTAAGTTTGTTAGATATTTACTTGTGTAAGTGAAATATGATCAATGAGAATGAATAAGATGATGGCAATAATGGTATACATAGAGGAGGGTCCTAAGAGATATATCCTCTTCATACAAATGTGGTATTTAATGGGAAAATCCATATCAAAACTGTTTTCCTTTACAAAAAAATTTTCTATACTAGATAAGGGGTAACCACTGACTTACGTTAGTGACTAATACAATTTAATGTTATTTCCTTTAATAATTGAAAGTATTAATTTCCCCTTTAAAATTAATTTATTTTCCTTCTTTTATTTAGAACAACAATTTTTTAAATATTTAGTTGATTTTTAGGAACTGTTGGTGCTAGAATTTAATAAAATTAGAGGTTTGTAGTCAAACAATTAATGATTATTTTTGTAACAATCCTTCTCTATTTTTCCTTAAAAATCTGACCACATTGTACTGAATAAATTCCTATTACAAGATTTAGTGAGGTGAAAAAGACAAAAGGCTTGTTTGCTCCTTTAAATACATTAAAAATTTGGGATTTTGCAAAAAATTCGAGCATCTAGCACAGTAACAATAAAATTAAGAGTAATTTGTAAATACATTAAAATTTTTCAGAAAATTTGCCAAAAACATAATTCATTCTAACAAAGGTTAGTTATATACATAGTCAGTGGATTAGGGATTGTGAAGCTATATGGTATACATGATCAATATACATATGTATCTTGTTGTATCTTGCTAGTTATATGATATATTGAGCGCCTGATAATATGTAATATAGTGTTTTTCCCCCCTTGAAAAAGGAAGTAAAAGTCTCTAGAATATTGAATAGTGTAATCTACTAAAGTTATTAGTACTACATCAAAAGAATCCTTGGGAAATAACAACTATTTAAGGATAAACTTTTAGTTTTTACTGTTTGATATTCAATTCTTTTAAAGGTATAAAAGCAACATTTAGCTTGCGCTTGTGAAGCATTTTTTCCACACGCTAAATACCTTCTTGTGTAATAACACCATCCATGGAATTCTAACATTAATTTAGTATGAGTAGTACTAGTCGTTCCATGTGTTTTACAAATAACACTAGATTACTGCGGTTGAAGAGCATTTGAAAGACATTACCACAAGATATCTATGACTACAAATTAATATATTATACTCTACATCACATCACTTCGTAACTATAAAGTTGTGAACTCTATTGGGCTCATTAGTCATCGCTACTAAAGAATTACTTTAATAACAAGTCAAAGGGATAACACATAAGACAGATACTATGATTGTCATAACTAGTATTAGATACCTCCAGCTGTGATATGAATAAACCACTCTACAAATTCTGTAGAGTAGAGTATTACATTTTACATGTAAAAGTAGTGTATCTACTTTGATATTAGAGTACAATATGAAATACCTGAGACTTGATTTCAAGCTAAGATAATACACTTACTCACTATTAGTGTATTACAAGGATCTGTCACAGCTTTTTTCTCTTTTGTTATCAATCTTATGAACAGACATCAGTGGCAAATCCTTTTTCTTGACAACCTCAGGTTTATATGTAAATTATATAGAGTCTGATATAATGCTATATCTGTATTTTGATCAATTTATGTTAACCTTAATTACACTGTACATTGTGGGATTTGTAAGCTACATTCTCTTTGAGTTTACAATAGATATGTCCTAAGTGTGTGTTTGAGAACATACTGCTAGTCTATTACCCAGTGCTAAGTTTTGTTATGTTTTATATAATATCTATCTAATACTTGACTAGTACGTTGACATAGAGATCAATATAAATGAATATAAGATAGATGGGCAGATGAATTGATATATCATAGATGGATGCTCATATAGAGATATATCACTCATTACATAAACATAATGTTGTACGTTATATGTGAGAAATATCCAAATCTAGGATCCTTCTACTATTTGTCTTTAGAAAATGCTGACTCACTATTGTAGCAGGGGATATAATTCATATGTATCTAAGATATTCCTCAATGTTGATAGGTGAGAAAAGACATAATGTGCTTGTATCGCATTCACAATTGTGAAAATACATTAAAATTTTGTATGTTTGTCAAGGAAATTCGAGCATGCTGAGCACAGGACAATAAAATTAATAGTAAATTTGTAAAGTACATTAAAATTTTGTCAAGGAAAATTTGCCAAAAAACACTATTTGCATTCTTACACCGGTTAGTTTATGAATTACATAGTCATTGGATTGGGATTGTGAAAGCTATATTTATACATGATTCAATATCATATTAGTCTATTGTTGTATCTTGCTAGTTATATATGATATATTGAGCCTGGATAATATGTATATAATGTTTGTCTTGGAAAAGGAAGTAAACTCTCTATAATATTAGTAATAGGTATTAAAGTTATTAATACTAAATCAAAGAATCCTTTAAAATAACACTATTTAAGGATAACTTTATTTTTACTGTATATTCATTCTTTTAAATTGTAGAAAAGCAACATTTAGCTTGAGGATTGTGAAGCATTTTTTAAACATCTAAATAACCTTTGTACATACTACCTCAATTGATACTAATAACCTTAATTGTATGAGTAAGTACTTGAGTCCGGTGTTTACAATAAAACTATATTACTGATTTTCGAAGATCATTTGAAAGACATTACCAAAACTATTCTATGACTAAAATTAATATATTATACTACATCATGTCACTTCTTACATAAGTCTGAACTCCTATTTGGCTCATTACGGTTCATCACTTACGAAAGAATTGTTTAAATAAGCAAGTAGAGTACACACATGAAGACCAATACATGATTGTCATAACTATATGAGATAAACCTCAGCTGTGATATGAATAACCAACTCTACAAATTCTGTAGATTAGAGTATGACCTTTTACATGTAAAAGTAGTGGTATATATACTTTGAATATTACAATATAGAATACACTGAACTTGATTTCAAGATAATATAATACTTACTCACTATTAGTGTATACAAGGGATCTATCACACTTTGTTCTCTTTGTTATCAATAGTTCTGGAACAGACATCATGCTAAATCTTTTCGTTGACAACTCAATTTATATAGTACATTATATAGAACGTTTGACTATATGCTATATATGTATTTATAAGCTATTATATTAATTACATGTACAATTGTGAATTTGTAGCTAAATTCCTATGGTCGTGTTAAAATATATATGTCCTAAGTGATGTTTTGAGACATAATGCTAATCTAGTACCCCGTGCTAAGTTTTGTTAGTGTTGTATATATATATATATATACTTGAATAGTAAGTGAAATATAGATCATATATGAATGCTATAAGATATGGGCAGATGAATGGATATATCAATATGATGGATAGTCATATAGAGATATATCACTCATTACATAAACTAATGTGGTACTTATATGTGAGAAAATATCCAATATCTAAACTGTTTTTCTCTTGTACAAATTATTTTCTAGTACTAGATAAAGGGGATATACCACTATTACTATACTTGTAGTAGTGCTAATACAAGTTAATTGTTATTCCATTAAGTCATATAGATTGATGAAGTATTAGTTTCCCCTTTAAATGTAATTTAAAAACCAAAGTTTAAAATGTGGTTAATGGGATGGATCTGGGCTATATGCGCATGCGCAGTCTACATATGGACACATGGCTTACTTGCTAGGCAAGCTAACAGACTTACCCACCCACTGATCTCCCACTAATGGTTATAGTTTTGGTCCATTTTTAACTTCCATCCTGACTTCAGATGTGACAGAGGATCCTGGGCAATGGTGGAAGCACACACTCGCTCCACCCAGTTATATCACCCAAAGACATGCCTCAGTTTAGAATTAAGGGATTGGTCTAACCATGATTCATTAAGGATCATTTAGATTGACTAACAACCCTAAAAACTAGAGTAAGGCATTTTAATGATTTTAGTTGCCCAGCCTGGATCCTCCTTCTCCCATACATACTGGTTCTGGAGAGCAAGGGATTCAATAACAAAAATTCTACTTAATGTTAAGGAAGGGTAGAAGTATGTTGAAAAAACCAGAGCAAACTATTATCATATCAACATTAAATGTAATCGTTTATTTTTTCCTTCTTTATGATTGTTAGAGACTAGAACAATTTTTATTTAAATATTATAGGTGAGTATGACTTTTAGAGACCTGTTGGTTGCTATGATATTAATATTAAAATTTAGTAGGTTATGTAGTCATAACAGAATTAATTGTATTATTATTGAACTAATTCTTCTACTATTTTGTCTTAAGAAAATGCTGACTGACCATTGGTAGCAGTGAATAGAATTCATACATATCTAAAGATATGCCTCATGTGATAGGTGAAGAAAAGACTAATGGTGCTTGTATTGCAGTCACAATTTGTAAAATACATTAAAATTTGTATGTTTGTCAAAGAAAATTTGAGCATCTGACACAGACATAAAAATAATAGTAAATTTTGTAAAGTACAGTTAAATGGTTGTCAAGGAAAATTTTGCCAAAAAACATAATTTGATTTCTTAACACAAGGCTAGTTATGACTACGATCAGTGGATTTGGATTGTGAAAGCTATATGTATACATGACTCGAATATAACATATGTATCTTGTTGTATCTTGCTAGTTATATGATATTTGAGCCTGGATAATATGTAATATAGTGTTGTCTTGGAAAAAGGAAGTAAAAGTCTCTATATATTAGAATAGTGTATCTAACGAGTATTAGTACTAAAATCAAAAGAATCCTTTAAAATAACAACTATTTAAGGATAACTTTATTTTTACTGTGATATTCAGTTTTTTAAATTTTAGAAAAGCAACATTTAGCTTGAGGATTGTGAAGCTTTTTTAAAACATCTAAATAACCTTTGTAATACTACCTCAATTTGATATTTATAAACATTAATTGTATGAGTAGTACTAGTAGTCATTGTTTTACAAATGAAAACTATATTACTGATGTTCAAGATCATTTGAAAGACATTACCAAAACTATTCTATGACTAAAATTAATATTATACTGCATCACATCACTTCTTACTATAAAGTGTGAACTCTATTGTGCTTATTAAGTCATCACTACTAAAGAATTGTTTAAATAGCAAGTAAAGTTGATAACACATAAGACAGATACTATGATTGTCATAACTAGTATGAGATACCTGCAGCTGTGATATGAAAACCAACTCTACAAATTCTGTAGATTAGAGTATGACATTTACATGTAAAAGTAGTGTATATATACTTTGATATTACAATATATAATACACTGAACTTGATTTCAAGATAAGATAATACACTTACTCACTATTTATTGTATACAAGGATCTATCACAACTTGTTCTCTTTGTTATCAATAGTTTATTGAACAGACATCAGTGGCAAATCTTTTCGTTGACAACTCAGATTTTATATAGTACATTATATAGACGTCTGTCTATATGCTATATATGTATTGATAAGTTATTATATTTATTACATGTACATTGTGAATTTGTAGCTACATTACTATGTGTGTTAAAATATATATGTCCCTAAGTGATGTGTTGAGACATAATGCTAGTCTATTAACCCAGTGCTAAGTTTGTTAGTGTTATATATATATATATATATATACTTGAATAGTAAGTGAAATATAGATCAATAGATGAATGATATAAGATAGATGGGCAGATGAATGGATATATCAATAGATAATGGTCATATAGAGATATATCACTCATTACATAAACATAATGTGGTACGTTTATATGTGAGAAAATATCCATATCTAAACTGTTGTTCTCTTGTACAAATATTTTCTAGTACTAGATAAAGGGGATATACCACTAGTACTATACTGTAGTAGTGACTAATACAAGTTAATATGTTATTCCATTAAGTAATATAGATTGATGAAGTATTAATTTTGTCCTTTAAATGTATATATATTTTCCTTCTTTAATGATTATAGAACTAGAACAAGTTTTTTTAAAATGTTGTTTAGAGTTAGTAAAAGTTATTCTTTTGTCCAGATGAGGTGGTTGATTTTAGGACTGTTAGTTGCTACTATATTAATATTAAAATTAGTAGGTTATGTAGTTATAACAGAATTAATGTTATTATTATTATACTAATCCTTTCTATCTTATTTCCTTAAGGAAGTGCTGACTCATCGTTTTAGAATATTATTCATAAGTAGCTAAAGATATGCATCATGTGATAGATTGAGAAAAAACATGAATGTGCTTGTATCATCTTTCAATAAGATAAAGGTAACTAGCAGCTATGATCTATTGATAATAATAGATATGGTTTTTTTATACTATTTGATTTATTTATCTAATAAATTGAAATGTACATATCATGTAAATCTCCTCTATGTCTTTTATGAAAAGAGGACGCTCCTTTTTATGAATATAATAAAATTAGTCAGTCATTTGACAGTCTTTACACTCTCTTTAATGGTTGTACAAAACTTAAAACTAAAACATTTTTTAACATTGAGTTACTATACACAATATGTATATATTATATCATATATCCAGTGATTTTCCTTAGCGCTATATTATAGTTATCTTACTATAGGTTATTAATTACTTTTAGACTTTGCTAACTGTCATGATAAGCTGGCTTACATTTATCATGTAAGTTGTATTTAGTTAGTATATCAAATGTGAAAATAGATTAATAGTATCTCATCTATACAGATCATTGCCCACACCTACAATGTCTTTTTCTCTTTACATTTGCTTGCAAGTTATGGATTGATGATGATAATTGTTCTCTCTTCTAAAGATCATATGACAACTGTAAATGTGTACAAATTATATATGTGACAAATAATATGTGTATGCTTTTATTTTAAATTTTTTTAATAATATATGAGAAATATGATTATTGATTTGTTATAAAGTCAGTGACATAATAAAAAAAGAATATAATAGAGAGTTTCATCTTTCTTTACAATGAAAGTGATTATGATCCTTCTAGTATATTTAAACGCATGTAGTCTGTAGTTTATCCAAATGGTATTGGCCCTATGAAGTAATAATTACTTTAATGATAACACAAACATATATTGTTATATTAATAACTTTTATTACAATATATTAACAATATTATATGATGGGTGGGCGTCTGAATATGTAACATTGACATCATAATTTCTGTGAAGCATAATTACAGTCAAGGCACTTTGAAAGTTGGAAAATACCTAACCTATTTTCTGAACTGTGCACTTTAGAAAAAGTTTGAAAATTGCTTGACATATTTTTCATTACTATTTCCATGGAAATTGTTGCTGTAACAGATGATAAAATTCACCACAATATATAGATATAGAGTATATATATTAACATGTACTGTAATGTTAATTTGTTCTACAAGGGACATAACACATTTGAGTTTACATATGATATATTAATACATTCATTAGAACATGAAATTCTAGACCAGTACATATTACAGTTGTAATGCTATATATATAAAGAGCATGCAAATACAAGTCTGCTCAAAACTGCCTAGCTTAGCTCTGAGGTCTTATTGACTAAGATTCAACTTAATGACATAATAGATGTGACTGTTTCATTTAGTTATTAATAGTAATCCATTAAACAGTCTCTATAAATTATCCTAAGGAAGACATATAACAATAAATACTAGTACAATTATATTATATATATATCATACTTACATTAAGTTAATTAGTTTATATACAAATATATCTCCATCTATAGTAAATAGATGAACTTGTTTCTTAATAGTGGGGGTGGAAATGCTCTCACTATTAATTGTCTTTACTCATCTAGTAGTTCTAAACATAATGAGGTAAAAGATATTAGACATTGGTCAATATTGTATACTTTATTATAACAACAACATTGAAATGAAATTACTAAACTCTACACAAGGCATATAATACACTGACACTATGGTGATATATGGTAATCACTACAGGAAGTATATAATATACTGACACTAATGGTGATATACAGTGATCACTACAGGGGTATACAATACACTGACACTATATGGTGTGTCACTACAGGAGGTATATAATACACCGACACTATGGTGATATACGGTGATCAAGAGTGACTCTGATGGTTTTTTAAAATACATACTAGATATAGTTTGATGAGTGTAGCCATAAATTTACAATCTCACATAATTGGCATGGACATGTCGTTAAGACAATAATCATTGTACTTACACATGTTTACAGTATTACTAAATGATTTGAGTCTTTACTTACTGATGTGATTACAATTATAAGTGATGTTTTTTTCAACTTAAGTCATTAAGGGGAGTTAATAATTATTTATAAGAACTTTTTAAAAAAGATCCATATTATCACATATTAAAATACATTAAAAATCATACTTACTTTATATAAATCAGTTTAAAAGGTATAGTTATTCTGAAAATGAATGTATGTCTAATAAGGATACAGATAATCACATCATTGTGTAGTATGATTACCATAATAATTTAAAATGTTTACATCAATCTCCATACTAAGGATGATGACATACACTGCAGCTCACTACGATCCAGAGCTCATGACACAACTAAAACATCAAATGTAATATAAGAGATAATATTATGGTGACAAAAATAGTATTCACACTCTCACAAAATAAGTAAGCTTTGAGCAGTGACATATCATATTTGATCATTACACTGCAAGTAATATGACATATGGACATAGTGGACTATGATACAGATAGTAAATAATATAGTGTTATTAAATTGACACAAATATTTATGTCTTCATCATAATTAGTTATAAATAATGAGTATACAATAGTGGTCGTTTTTTTAACTTTACATAAATGAATATGAACAGTAATGATGTCACATTTGATCACTGTACCATAATACAAGTATAAAACATATGAATATACCTTTACAACATTGCTAATATGATATCAGTTTAAGATCTATGCCTATAAAAAGTACAGAATAATTAAATCACATACAATATATTGTGTATCGTACTTACAATAATTTATAATGTGAATAATATAACTTATGGACACATTTGGTAATGTCATACTCAGTTAAGTCATTAGCTGTACAATATGTCTACGATCCAGGCAGTACTTTACATATTGTATGTTAAATAATGTACTTAGCTCTATTAGTTTTTATCCTCTCTGCAGTAAAGTGAGACGTATATTAACATTCAACAGTCACTGAGTTTGTTATGAGTCTAAAGCTCATGACACAACTATAGTAGATCTAATGTAAAAGAATATTATATTGGTGGCATACTTAAATAAATCATAATATACTACATTATACTTATCTATATTAAGTTGATAAACATCTATCTTTATACCAGGAAGGTAAATATATGTATTGACAAACTCGACAGTCCACTACAATTCATTAAGATCTACAGCTCAAGTTACACTATCAATACATTTGATGAAAGTAACATTCTCTAATCCTACACAAGTGGGTGTAACACATCCAATGCATGTAGTCATAGATATATAATATAATATTTACCAATATATTACCGGCTCACATGTAAAATGCAAGTAAATTTTTACAATAAAGTTTAATAAGATGTATCATCAATAGTGTGTACATACCAATATATTAACAGCTCTTGAGATAAGGTTATGACATTCAACTGATAAATCGTCTACAATAAAATATAGCAATCAGAATAGTATATTAACTCTATATTCCTATTGTCTACTTTAATCACTTGTCAAAAATGATTGCTATAATGAGGTTCCTTTTGTCTCAGATGGATTGTCTTCATCATCATCACTATTACTGTCTTCTTCTCTTAGTCTTTTGTCATAAAAAGGTGTTTTTATCAATACTACATTTAGCTTTCTAGGTCCTTTTCTTTTATAGGTAATGAAGATTCACTTTCTATAATATTTCTTTCTTTAGTAAGTCCTTTACACTTACATGTTTCCTTTACTTGAATTATCACTAAACACTGAGTCATAATCAGATGGTTTACTGTCTGTTCTAAATACACAGCTTCCATTAGGTTTGGTGTTCTATCTTTACTGCTTTCTTTCTTTTCGTTGTAACTGAGTATAAAATAAGATATGATAAGTAATTTCTAACTTACTCTCTTTATTTTTCATTTTCTTTTGTTCATCATGTATTTTGAGTTCTTCTAGTGATGACACATATATATTTACATCTGATCTCTTTTTCAATTGTGTAGTCTTATTTGGTGCCCCTTACTATGTATGCCAAAAAGGAAAGTCCTAGTAATATACTTTTAAAATGTACTTTTTCTACTCTCTTTTATTGAGGTGTATATACATATATATATATATATATATATATATATATATATATATATATATATATATATCACTGTATAAATTGATTGATTAATTTAAGTAGTTATTGGTTATGCAGCTTGCAATCGCAAACTTATTTTGTCAAAAAAGTAATCATAGTACTGTTTTTATTACTATGTACTACTGCTTAATTAGGCTACATAACTATCAAATTTTATAATAAGACTATATGTTCATATGAACAAACATTCACTCCTCCTCCAAATTGCAGAGAGGTATTGTTGTATATAGTGTACTTATTAGACTCAATACTACCATTCCCCAGGCAAATTGATACCAACTTCTTCTCCTCTATACTGAGCAGTATTGTGTTGTGTATAGTGCAGCTAATAAACTCAATGCT
>NW_024535979.1:0-10420 GCF_016097555.1 Gigantopelta aegis
ATCAATATAACATTTGAAATATTTACCACCGATATATATATATCTATATATATATATATATATATATATATATATATATAGATAAAGACAAAAGACAGGTGACCGCTGATTACAGATTGTCACATATATATTCTTTAAAACATTTATTGTTGTTTCTTGTTTTACCGTCTGTACTGTTAATCAACGGATGTGCTTCACAGTCGACTATAAATCAATTTATGACATGTTGTTTCGTTCAGAAAAATGCAAATGGAATGTATTCTATTAACCGTTTCATGCGGTGTATTGTTATAGTAAGTGAATAGACAAATGCCAGGAGGCGATTAGATGCATTGCAGAGTCAGACTTTCTCAATTGATACACAGGCGAGATGTCGAGACTGAAAGGGTGCTAGTATTCTTGAAGGTGTGAAGATCTTTTATTTGCTGCACGTTATCGGTATTGTTAAAATACCCCTTTTAGATAATAGTAAACATTTGATATTGCCGCTTAATACAGTTATTTTAGCAATTTGGATCCGATTTAGGTGACCGCTGAATACAGGTGGCCGCTAAGACAGGTTTCACACACACACACACACACACAAACACACACATGTATATATTTGTATACACTTATTCCAATTTTAAACATTGTATTAACCCATTTATCTTTTCGACTTGGCAAGATGATTGGAAAGGGAATAAGCTTCATTCTGTCAACTAGTCCTGGAGAGTGGCAGTCCTCCTATAGACGGTGCAGGAAGGATTAATAGTCTCATGTCGTGCTCGCATCGATCATTTATACTTGACCCATTAAAGGGACATTCCTGAGTTTGCTGCAATTTTAAAGATATTCACGACTAACAGATACCATTAACGATTGTAATTACATATAAAATATTAGTGGCTGTATATTAAACGTGTTTCTAATCGTTCTACTATTTGTACTATGTTAAATTTCATTCTATTTCCTAAAATAATTTGAAGACAAAATCCAATTAGGGCTTCTTACAAATATTAAGACGGCCAGAAACACATTGAATATACAGACACTGATATTCTAAACAAGAAAATATAGTTAATATGTAAGTTCAATGGTAGAAATATTTTATTTTTGTGGAAACATCTTACAATGCAGCAAACTCAGGAATGTCCCTTTAATTTATCTTGAATAAGGATCCTCCACCTCCGTGTAAGCACTGTCAGTGTCATGTGACGGTACGCCATATTTTGATGTAGTAAAATCATCTGAGAGAAACTAGAAAAGATATACTATTCAAAAGAATTTAAGGGTCAGACGATATTTTCGACATTATTTTCTGAATGTCATTTATATTAGCTAGACCATAATGTCACGCATGGTATTGTTCCATTTCGACGAAAGTGGGTCTAAGGAACCCATAAATGAATTAAAATGCACTGTCATTGACACTGTCGACTAGTTCTAATGGCAAAAACATGCTTACATTTGCACGTAAATTAGGGCGAAAGCGAAAAGTCTGCTAAGTGCCCATAACTTGCTTTTTCACAAAGCGCTTCATTTGCACGCTTTGCACGTGTATTTCATGTTACCAATGCTGAATTTCCGTATAATTGGAGCTTGCGTTCGTGTACGGTGCACACTCCAAATTCGACAATGGTATGACTTCAACTGACTATCGAAGATCGAGGAAGGGCTATTGCTTGGCTTCAGGATGGCAATACGCAAAGACATGTTGCTCTGAGACTTGGTGTCAGTCAGAGTGTCGTTGGCCGACTGTGGCAACGGTACCAAGCAACGAATTCTGTTCGAAATCGTCCACGTTCGGGAAGACCCCGAAGCACTACAAATAGAGAGGACCCTACATCACCAATATGGCTCTACGTCAACGCACAACCACTGCACGCCGATTACGTGACAATCTGCGGACTGCGACTGGAACTCGAGTGTCTGATCAAACCATACGCAATCGTCTGAGAGCCAATAATCTACGCTGCCGTCGCCAGGCTGTTCGACCACCACTCCTACCACGTCACAGAACGGCCAGACGTCACTGGTGCACGCTTCATCTGCGGTGGCAACGTGTTCAGTGGGGTCGAGTGATGTTCACTGATGAGTCCAGTTTTAGTCTCCAGTTCAACGACGGTCGGGTTCGTGTCTACAGACGTCCTGGGGAGCGCTTCGCTGACGTTAACGTTAGACAACGTCACCGGTTCGGTGGTGGCAGCGTCATGGTGTGGGGCGGCATCTCTATCCACCACAGGACCCCGCTCTATGTGGTGGATGGCAATCTGAATGGAATCCGCTATCTGAATGAGATTATCCGGCCGTTGGTTCTCCCAGGCCTTCAGCAGATTGGCGGCGGGCCAGTTCTGCAGGATGACAATGCCAGACCCCACCGCTCCAGGGTGGTAACGGACTTTCTCAGACAACAAGGTATCGCCAGGATGGATTGGCCAGCATATTCGCCTGACTTGGCCCCAATAGAGCACGCCTGGGACGAATTAGGCAGGAGAGTTTGGGATAACCATGCCCCTCCGGCCAACCTTCTTATGGCAGAGTGGCAGGCCATTCCCCAAGAGTTCTTCAGACGTCTGATCAACAGCATGAGGCAACGATGTGTCGAGTGTATTCTCGAATGTTCTAATGTGTAAAATCCATGTTTGACAACCTTCAACTTTGACAGCATATCATGTGACTTTCTTGTATACAGTGACGTTTATTTGTCGTTTTTTGTAAATATGGAACAATAAATAAAAAGTTTGGTGTAGTTTACTTCATCAATCTAATACACTCTGAAACTTATTTGGTTATAAATTTTTGAAACTTAAATTCTTTTCAGTAGTATATATTTGGAAGAAATGTGATGGAATCATTTCAATTTCATTAGGTGTGACACTCGTGGGAATGTGTGCACCTACTAATTAGTGTAAGGGACAAAAGGCGGACCACTAATTAATCATTGATTGATTGCCAATACGTTAAACTCTGATGACAAGACAAGAATTATATTGTCCAAAAATTGTTGCACTTTCTTAGTGATACTGAATTTTATTATAAATTTTAATTTTATCTGTCTCTAATATTTGTATTTTGTTTTAAACTCAACTCTTGTATTTTTATTAGTATTCGGTCTGAAAATGGATCAGGAGGGGAGGAATGAGTTTGAGGTGGGCGGAATTTTTAATACAAAATTTAGCCAAAAAGGAGAGCTGACACATCGTAATAATGTCTGGAATAAAAACTTAGGTCTCACTACACAGATTACTTCCGGGTGAGAGTTCATTCATCACGATCCACTATAGTTCCTAATTGTGTTCACATATTCACTTCTAGGAAATGGTGAAGAATTAAAACAATATGTATGTTTAATGGTAAGCCTTCTGGCTGTATTTTGCTCATGTTATTTTGTAATATTGTGCATCGACCTTTTGGGACATGGGTATATAGCGCAAGAGACAGTCGGAGTGAATCGGTTAATGAACCACCTGTTCGGACCGGTACTACAGTCAGATGCGGTCATATAGCAAAAAACAGACGGAAATGTTCTCAATTTTGGAGTGAAAATAAATGCTTATATAATGTATGTTCGCAATGGTGTATGTTGTTAGTGCTAACAAGAACCCGTTCTATTGGCAATCTTGTAGTGAGACCTTAGGTCCAAAAGTGAAATCTGAATGCTCGGTCAAATATGTTTTAAGGTGATTTGAGCAATTTAGACGGGCTGTCAAAAATAAAGTGCGTCGGACTATTTATGTATAAAAAAATAAACAGAAAATTTTAAACTGCGGCCAAAAATGTGTAAAGTCTGACTAAGCATTTACCTAGAGGCGAACATTCGTGGAGAGGTTGGCCTTATGGCAATCTCAGGAAATGGCGCACGTCCAGCTATGTAAAGGTTCGTCGAAAACATGTAGAATTTAGTGCTCCGGCGACGTAGAAGTAGTCCTGACCTATGAGAAGCTTAAGTGCTCTGTATCACTATCCATTTCAGGCAATAAGAGTCCCTGGTTGTAAGTCCCCTTCGACCGCTTGGTTACGCAAACTATTCCCACTCCACCACTGGTGGTGGTCGGGTGGAGTGAGAACTCTCCCTCCTCACTTGGCAACGGTTGGAACGAGAGAAGTTCATCGTGAAGGTCCATCTTTATGACGGGCCTATATCTTGGTTTATTTTTATTAATTGTATTTCAATTTTTTCTAGGTCGCAAATATTACCTATTGCACATACTTCTGAACCATACAGTTAAACTGGTACAACCATTCTATCAAATATATATAATTTTGTACTAATATTTAACGAAACAGTCAAAAATAAATTATATAATGAATGCACACTCTTTAACGCCTGTTCTGACAAAGTTTTGCATGCTAATTTAAAATTACTATTATCCTGTTCAATTATTTAGACCCAAAGTTTTTTGCAAATGTTACGTTTATTTCCTATTCGATATTTGTTTTCTTTGCATTTACATGAAAACAAACCCCGACAGGTTTTATATACAAATCATCATATAAAATGCATGAAGTTGACTTAATTCCACTTTTTAAAAATCTCTGTGTCGTTTGAATGCACGTTATTTCGCCTATAAATAACTAAGGTCATTTGCATATCAAAAGCATCATTCTATAGTGCGTTTCAAACTAATGTTCGGTTCTATCGTCCTATCCGCACAAATCGTAGTATGACCTATATTTAAGAAAATATCTGTAAACATGAAGCAGGCGCGGATTCAGGTGGGGAGTTCAAGTGACAAAACCTCAGTTTGAAAAAAAATATGTATCAAATATTATAATTATATTGTGGAATACACAAGCGCGCGCGCTCGAGAGAGAGAGAGAGAGAGAGAGAGAGAGAGAGAGAGAGAGAGAGAGAGAGAGAGAGAGACGTCATGTATGTAACGACGCACTCAACATATTTTAATCTATGGTTATAGGGAGAGAGAGAGAGAGAGAGAAGAATATGGTATGCATGCGATTGGTGGAGGTGTGACCCTCTGCACAACCCCAACCCCACTTACGGCTTCTTTTGTATATGGAGCGGGACGTAGCTCAGAGGTAAAGCGTTCGCTCATGGTAGGTCGACTGATCGATCCCACATGGTGGACCCATTGGGTTGTGTCTAGTTCCAGCCTGTGCACCACAACTGATGTATAAAGGCTGTGGTATGTGCTATCCTGTCTATGGGATGGTGCATATAAAACGTCCCTTATTGCTTATCAAAATTGCTTATCGGAAACAGTGGCCCATGTGGCGGTAGCGAGTTTCTTTCTCACTGTTATAATGCTCCTTAACCGTTTTGTCTGACGCCACATAAACGTATATCAAATGCGTTGAGTGTGTCCTTAAATAAACATTTCTCTCGTATGTATGTGTAGTCTATATGCATTTCTAGTCGATTAGTTTATAGGTTGTTAGGTTGTTTGATAGTGAATGATATGGAAATAAATTGTTTTTGGTGTTAAAGAGTTCATGCATACATTAAAGTAATACTCCTGATGGGTATGGAGAAATAACTTAATCAGTCGACGAACTCATTTCTTCATCACTATCTTCGTTAAGGGGGATTATCACAGGGGGTATTTTATTTCTTATAAAACTATTTTGTTTTCTAAAATCTTCTTCGATCTTTATTACATGTTTAACTGCGTCAGAGAAGTGCGTAGGTGTGACAGAGTTCAATGCATGTGCAAGTTCTCTCCGCACCGTGGTCATTTTACCATCATTATGACGAGCTATATGCCCTTTGATTTGACTCCAGATCACTTCTATCGGATTGAGTTCAGAATGTCTTGGCGGCAGTCTTAGACACAAGTGCCCATGGCGTTCAGCAATATCATCAGTAACAAATTGCTTTGCACATTTGTTACTTTTCACAAGTTCATAAAGAACTGGCTTTGTCATGTTACTCTCAAAAGGTATATTTTTGTTTTGTAGCCACGACTGAATTTCTTCCTTTTTAGCGTTTAGTGCAGGACATCGTGTAATCTCAGTTAATTTGTTGTGGTAGCTTGCGTTATCCATGACAATAACAGAAGGTTCTGGTAGAGAAGGGATAAGTTGTTCTTCAAACCATTTGATGAAATTGTCATGATTCATCTCACCATGATAGTCTCCGTCTGTGTTTTTTAGCCTCAAAGATCAATTCACAGCCATCTATCAATCCATATTTATCACAGCCAGCATGACAAATAATAAGTCTTTTTCCCTTCCCAGTCACCGAACAGAGTTTAGGAACTCGATCAGCAGCGTCTGATTTCGGCAGGTGATTGGCGGTACTTGTGCCCGGGTGGATATCTGTCCAGTGGTGGGATGTTTTGTGGTTGACATTCACCCAGGTCTCATCTTGATACACTATTAAATACCCCTGTTCTCGTAAACTGGATATTTCATGGAGAAGGACAGTCTCCTGTCTGATATATTGGCGTCCTCAAAAATCACTTTTCCGGTTGTAGACATATGTTGGTATTTAAAATCGAGGTCATGGAGTGTTCTTCGTAAAGTCGATATGGATATGTTGATTCCACATTCCTCCCTTAAAGCCACGTTAATCTTATGTAATGTAGGTAATTCGCCCTCTCTATAAAATCTGTATACTCGTCGTCTAATAACATCTTTCTGTTTTCGGTCGCGTTTTTTAACAGTGATTTCTGTGCTTGGATTCGTAGAGCTTAGATTTTTCACAGTTCTTTTTACTGTTGAAACCGAAACTTTAAGTGCAGCGGAAACTAGATCGACAATTCGATAAGAACCATACCTAGGTCTACCGCGCTGATATTCATCTTCAAAATAATCGAAAACGTTCTTAATACACAATTTTACATCAACTGAAGTGTTTTTCGATTTACCCATATTTTTCCTCAAATAACAATAACAAGAATGTCGACTAATACATTTTCAATGAATTTATATACCCTACCTAACTTGTATTTTACGTGGTTTACACATTGCTACAATAGCACGTGCAGTCATAGATCGAAATAATGATGTTTTTGACCAAGCAATGCCATCGTATTTTGAACATTCAGGGCTGTGTCTGCGGGATGAAAAAGTGGTTGAACCCATACGAGTCCGAACAATAGCCCTTTGGTTTTTTGCATTACAAATGTAACACCACACCCGCAAACCCCAGCCCCTAGCACCACCCTAAATACTATATATATATATATATATATATATATATATATATATATATATATATATATATATATATATATATACGTATGAGTTCCCAATTTAGAGGCAAATTAAATAACATTTTTATTATTATTTGATGTTGGTGGCCTTTGACATTTTATCCCCCCCCCCCCCCCCCGATCTTCTGGGTCTGGCCCTGCATTAAATTTATTTATAAATTTGGAAAGCACATTCCTGCGGTGTGTGAGGTGATTTGTGTTTATTACTGTGCTACACCTCAGTTGTGTTAGGTTAGGTATGGTATGCTAATATATAACTGATATAATAAAATAAAAATACAAAAATACATAATACATTTATTAAATATAATGCACCTACAAGAAAGGGTTACATGTTCTGTTTGTTTACATCTATGTTTAACGGAAAGATTAGACAATGCTGTTACACACTGCAAAACAATAATAACCTTGATTTAGTGAAACAAGCTATAATGGCCTTCACGTAGCCTCAGATCCCAATGTTTTGATATGCAAATGACCTTAGTTATTTATAGGTGAAATAACGTGCATTCAAACGACACAAAGATTTTTAAAAAGTGGAATTAAGTCAACTTCGTGCATTTTATATGATGATTTGTATATAAAACCTGTCGGGGTTTGGGTTTGTTTTCATGTAAATGCAAAGAAAACAAATATCGAATAGGAAATAAACGTAACATTTGCAAAAAACTTTGGGTCTAAATAATTGAACAGGATAATAGTGTAATTAAATTTAATACCTAGATAAGTAAATTGATCAACAATATTCAATACTGTATGTTTATAACGCTATCTAAAGACATTGTTAGATTTACGACTTTCAAAAACATATTTTTTTATTTTTTTCATTTACTTCGAGGCCCCATTTATCACAGTAAATTGCCAATTTATCTAATAATATCTGCAACCCATTTTCCGATTTAGAAAATAAAATCGTATCATCTGCATACATAAGCATAAATAAAGACATATCCTCCATTAATCTAACTGGATCGGCAATATCAGAAAATTCACACTGCATATCATTCACAAACATGATAAATAACTCCTAGTGATACATCAAAAAAGTCTGAAACATTAGAAAACAGTCTGACACAATTCCGTACTTGAGCATACATCGACTTCAGCATCATTACAAATCGATTTCCTGCACCACATTTTAATAATTTAGACCATAAAAAGGTATGAGATATTGTATCAAAAGCTTTTCTGAAATCGATGAACGCACAAATTAATTTTTGTTTTTCACTTAGAATCTTTGTAATTATTGCATATAGTATAAATATACAATCAACAATACTACATCCGTGCCTAAAACCAAAGTGAAACTCGCTGAATTTATTTTTGTCTTCACCGGCCTCGGTGGCGTCGTGGCAGGCCATCGGTCTACAGGCTGGTAGGTACTGGGTTCGGATCCCAGTCGAGGCATGGGATTTTTAATCGAGATACCGACTCCAAACCCTGAGTGAGTGCTCCGCAAGGCTCAATGGGTAGGTGTAAACCACATGCACCGATCAGTGATCCATAACTGGTTCAACAAAGGCCATGGTTTGTACTATCCTGCCTGTGGGAAGCGCAAATAAAAGATCCCTTGCTACCTGTCGTAAAAAGAGTAGCATATGTGGCGACAGCGGGTTTCCTCTAAAAACAGTGTCAGAATGACCATATGTTTGACGTCCAATAGCCGATGATAAGATAAAAAAATCAATGTGCTCCAGCGGCGTCGTTAAATAAAACAAACTTTACTTCTTTCTTTTTTTTGTCTTCATACCAATTATTTGATCTGTTTCTTAATACTAAAGAAAACACTTTTGCAAAGGAACTTTGCATAATAGTTATGCCTCTGTAGGTATTAACACCAGATGGATCTCCCTTTTTTGGTATTGGAACAACGGCATATGAGGAACATACAATAACAGTATTATACGGCGACAAGACGGGCTTTGCAGGAGATAATAAGATATTGTAGAATAATATACTGATAATATGCTATACTGAGCAACAGAAGAAAACAACGCGGATGTTAATTTTTTCTTAATTAAATTAGTTTTAGTATTAATTGGTTTAAATGTCATGTAGGCATTTTAAGCCGGTTTTGACAGTATTTTCCAAATTCATTTCAACATGAAAACATTAAATAAATTATATAGAGGATTCGTCACGAGTATTTTTTAATATAGAAAATATCAACCGAGTCTATGTTAATTGGTATTTATCGAGGCTCTACCGAGACAAATAACGATTAACTAGACGAGGTTGATATTTTACATATTAAAAAGCACGAGTAGCGAATTCTATTTATCCTATAACACTTCTAAAATAACATTTTAATTAATGTTTTAGTAAATCACAGTACTAAAGTCGCCTCCATCGATAATATGATGTCATCACGATTAGCACAGATTAGTTTGACGTCATGCATTTTAAACAAATATTTGAAAACGTTACGCTCAGGTACACGGGTCTTGTTGGCTTGTAAGCAAATGACTCATCCACAGCAACACATTACTTAGAGAACTTGCAAATTTGCATACCATTATTAATCGGGTTAATAAAGTAAATTATATATATAAATATATATATATATATAATACAATACAATACAATATTTCTTTCGTTATTCGGTATGCTAAACAAGATTAAGAGCTAAACACGATGTAGCAAGCAATTAATACCAGTGTTACATATATATATATATATATATATATATATATATATATATATACATATATGTGTGTGTGTGTGTGTGTGTGTGTGTGTGTGTGTGATAAAACATAAATACAAACACATCTCCGCGCCCTTATAAATACATATCATACATAAATAATTAGTCATATTAATGAATAATACAGGCACATGTGTTTGGGTATAGGTTACTGTTCTTTTAGAGCTTACGACATTTGTCAGTGATTTCTTTTATTAATTTGCATAATTTCTTGAGGATACTTAATTTTTTATTCGTCAATAACTGCTTAAATTTAATCATACTGGGTTTAATATAATAATATGGTTTTAACAATGATTTATGAGAGCGAAAAAAATGCATGTGGATAAATAGTGAAATTCGTCTCCGATATCGTTATCACATAATGTGCATGTTCTATATTCTAACGGAATGTTGTTCCAGCGTCATGTTTCAATTGGTAGGTAATGGTTGGATGTTCTGAATTTTAGTAACGTTGTCCAGGATGTTTGTGGTAGTAAAACAAAATATTTTTCCGAATTACTAGTATCGTTTAAATCTAGATCGTATGTTTTACCTCTTGATTGTGACGACATATCAC
>NW_024535980.1:0-11365 GCF_016097555.1 Gigantopelta aegis
TCTTTAGTATTTCTTTTTTTTACAAATTTCAAAATGAAAACGTAAAATTGAACAAACCTTAAAAATCATTGAATTAATTAGAGTCTATTAAGTTGAATGGTTGGTCAAACCCATTGTAGAAATTAATTGAATTTAAAAAGGTAACAACAGTGTGAAACAAAATAAAATTGGGCTTTTTGTAATTGGGGTATATTTAGCTTGCCTTTTGGGTTACAATAAAAAACTAAGAGGACACTTGGGACGTTGCCATTGAACCTATTATATATAAATGAATTCAAACATGCAATTATCAAAAAGCACAGATAATACGAATGTATAAAATGGAAAATGTTGGATGAAGAGGGACAAAAGCAAACCACTCAAAAGTATCTGATTATAAATCATTAAATAATGTATACATATTAAAATTTTGTGGGTTGATACATAGATTTGAACATTGGTTCATTACATTGCTGTCTCAATCCGTTTACTTATTGAACAAACCTAACCCAACTTGAATGGCTTGAGAACTGTCTGAATCAAATGAATAGATTATTTTTTTTGATTTTATTTTAATGATTTTTTTAGAAAAATGATTTAGATATGTTGGAAGAATATAAATTTTTTTTGAATGATTTTTACGTTGGGTAACTAAACTTTAATTTGACATTACCACTTATTAGATTTATGTATGTTATTTATAAATTTAATCATAGGTTTATTATATGTGGTATGCACTTAATTATTATTTCTGTTCTTATTATTTCCTTTTCGGACTATATAAATGAGTTTTTGTTAATTAAATCCCCTTTTCATCTATCCCCAACTACTGAGATTCCGGTTTTGCGGACTATTCCAGTTGCATTTCGGCGGTCTTTTCTCAATTTTCTATTTTAACGGGCCACAACAAACACTTGGCAGAGGTCAACGGAAAAACGCCAGATGGCCCTCATGGTAAAATGTCCCTTTCAACGGGTCAAGAACCATGGTCGCTTACAAGGAACGTCTAGAATTTACTTAGGCAAACGATATTACGGAAGTGAGCAGAAGCGAGCAGTCCTATTAGTACTGTGGCAGCGACATTTCCAACCCGTAAAGAGTCTTGTTCAGCCGCATACGTTGCCCTACTAAACTAGTTATTTAGACACCTTATGTATGTTCTTACAAAAATACCTTCAGTCATGCTCATAAGGTTTAGTCCAACGATACAAGTTTCATTCACAGCAACCAAAACCCAGGAGAGTCAGTAGCTTAAGAGCTTGATGAACTAAGTCTATTGGTGAACATGCAAGTTTGCAGCACCTAAGCGGCACACTATCGAGAGTGTTTTCGGGATCGTCGGTGTGTTGGCAGAGGGATTCTAGAATCCAGAGACGATTACTACAACCCGATAACTCTGCTTACGTTTCCAAAACCGCATTCGACACCCACTGCAAGCTATGGATCCCCAATAAGCAAGCACGAGAATCAGCAACGTATAATTCCGTCAAGAACCCTCACAAAAGGACATCATCATCACTCATACAGGAAAACAGGACGTTCGTTTTTTTCATAATTGTGTCAGGAAACATCACTACCCCCCACTGTCATCGTTGTGGAAGCACACAACCACCTACCCATCAATTTAACTTCCTTAGATGCTATTGTCGGGCATGTGGAAAGGAAAAGGTTCACATAGCGAAAGTGTGTAAGAAGACATAGACAACAGCCCATGGTCATACTAACAGCAAGACAACAACCTCCGCCCTCAAACAATGGAACAAAGTAAACCACGACCCCATGCCTCACTGGTGCTTAAGATTTCCCTTTGCGTCTGGATGTCCACAACAACCTCACCCTCCCCCGGACTCCCCTCTCCCACCACAGCATCCTATACCCTGCTATTAGACTACCTGGGAAGGTCAACTCAATACACAGTACACTGTCATTGTCACAAGTCTGAACTAAAAAGACCAGAACGTTACCACAGGACATCCTTATCAATTGTGTAAGTAACAACGAACATAAATGACTGTCACCTAGTTACTAGGCCCCCTCACTCCCTCTATGTTTATTTAGTTACCTACACCGTGACAAGCTCAAAGTTTTTAGAGTCCCTCAATGTACAAGGTCAGTATAAAACTCCAATGTCCTCAAACTCTACCTTATAGTGGAACAGGTCAAGGTCCTACGTCTTTTAGGAGCGCAAACTGGCTGGAGCACATTAAATTCAACTGGTCTGAAATTCCATCAGTCCTCCAATGCTCCGTTACCGTTATGCAACATCGACAACAGTGCTCAACAAACACAACATTTTACTTTTCGGGAAGAAACAGGGTTATTAGAACGAAACAACCGCATCTCTATACTAATGTCAGCCGCAATCACAAACTCGATACTTCAAAGCAAGTCCGTTAACTTACGCTCTCAGAGATATAAGTCGAAGCCAGAATTGCCAACGTTTACAAAGCTGTAAAGGTCATAACTATTACACTCCGGTAAACATACCTCAGCCATCGGGAAGCTTCCCATTTCTTGTCCCGTAGTCAAAGCAGATGGCTCCATACGAATTTGTGGTGCTTAAACAAAGTCACTATATCAAAAAAGAGCTCTCATATTGGTAGCACATTATAACTCACTACCTCGTGTAGAACGACCCCTATGCCTCTGCCTCATCAGGTGGTACTGTTTCTCTCTACACTGGACCTTAGGCATGCATACCTCCAGTTAACCTCTGAATGATGCTTCTAAACCTTATGACAACGAATCAGGTACAACAACATAGGTCTTTTCCAATACAACGTCTCCATTTTAGGGATCAGCATCAGCTTCCATCCATTTCCAAAAGAAAACCAACTGGACCGCACTTCTAATGGGTCTTCCAAAACGTATGTGTATTATATCACGCCGACATTCGGTATAGCGTACTACAGAAGACGATCATTACCACAATCTACGACTCAGTCCTAACCATTAGAATACAGCCAGGACTCAACCCTTAACGCCAAATCCAAGTGCACTTTCAGAGAATATCCGTGGAATATATTGGGGTCATGTTATCGCGCCAAGGCATACATAAGCACCACTTCTAAATTATAAAAGCCTTAGGCAAGCCCCAGCCTGGCCACTCAAACGATAACTGAGCTAGAAATCAATTCTTGGGACTCTTAAAACTAATATCACACAGTTGTTCTCCAAACCTCTACTACTACTTTACGCCCCGCTTACAGAAACTGTTTACACAAAACAACCCTCTGGACCATGGTCAGACGAACAAAGACACTGCATTTAAGGAAGCTAAATCACTCCTTCAGTCTTTCATAACTTATACAGTACACTACCGATCGTAACAAACCATTACTAATGTCATGGTGACGCAGTCACCTTACGGGTCTAGAGGCGCAGTCCTAAGTCACCAAATGCCTGACGGAACCGAGTAAACCCATTACTATTTTATTTCTCGCACTTTAAAACCTAGCTGAAAGAACGTATTCACAGCTAGAGAACCGAAGCTCGTACGGCTCATTATCTTTGGCGTGTGCGCTAAGTTACATCATTATCTCTATGGACGACATTTCCTCTTTACTGGGATCATAAGCCCACTACAACCACTACTGGCTGATCATTAAGTCAAATTCCAATTCTCGCATCATCCCGAATCTCAAGAGATGGGCACTTACACTTGCAGGATATTCCTCAACACTCGTTAAACACAAACCAGGTACTCAACACAACTTGGCCAATGCGATGGATGCTTTAAGCTAGATTACCCCTACCGGTAACACATACCACATGTGTACCAATCAGGGGATATTATACTTATGCCCCCTTAACCATTTTGTCTGAATCCAGTTATCACAGGCGTATCACATTCAAGAACATTGGATCAGAAAAAGATCCACGATACGTTCACGTATGCGACATTCAATTCAAACAGCTCTTGAAATTATCGGATTCAGAGACGGGATCCCGACTATTCGCCCGTACATGCAAGTCATCTTGGATCAGTGTTGATATTCGACGGAATGCATGCCATCGGGCCCTCCCACCCCCCCCGCTCATCGAGAGTTGTCATTTACCATCTGTCTGAAGGTAGAAATAGTCGACAGCTCCACAAGACCATGACTCACCCTGGTATTAATAAGATGAATAGCCTTGCAACGTTCCTAGGGTCTGGTGGCCCAGGTTTGACAAAGACTATGTTCAAGAAACTGTCAAAAAATGGATTTACATGCCACTTACCATCGACCTGCATCACAACACGAGCCCAATTACACCATGGGAAATACCCTACTCCGTAGTTTAGGCAAACACGAAGGACACAATAGATCATGCAGGTCACATTCAAAGGCTCCTATAGTTTATTAGTACTAAACAAATCGATGCCTATTCAAAATTGGCTCGAAGTTATCAAAGATGAACTCTACTTCCAACACGATGTTACAATTGCTAACTGAGACAAATTATTTCGCATATTCAGGGTTTACCAATCCATTAATATCGACAATGGTGCATCATCATCATTTAGTTACGAATAGTCCAATCATAGCATGTCAGGAAGGGTATTAACCATACTCTATCATCACCTTCCATCCATGCACGGAATGGTTTAGCAGAACGAGCTTAGTTCAACGGTTCCAAAAATTGGCAATGAAAAAAGCTCAAGGGAATCGGATCGATTACCTTTCACATGTCACTACTTATCTACTAACACTATCGTATACAACAGCTCCTCTACGCCAGGACGTTTCTCCTGCTAACTCCTAATTAATCGCAAACCCCGTACTCTACCTAGCTAGTCGATTTACTAACCCTGATTGCATAAGAAATTTGCTAGAAAAAATGATAAACTTGCAGGGATACACAAGATGGGAAAGGAAACAAATATTTCAATGTGGATGATCAATGTTTTTGCAAGGAAACTCCTCACGGACACTGATAAATGGATCCCGGAACTGATTATTTTGGGAGTCAATGTACTGTCCTTTGTCATATATCATGTAACAGAAACAAGGACGGTTCAAATTTTTTCTACGTCGACATGTATTGATCATATTAACGTCCTCGGTATTGCTCAATTGATACGTACCTCGGCGATGTGTTCTCACACATGTGACAGACTTTTGAGGATTTTCTCTTTAAATGCCTAAAGCTCTACCCTCCACGCGCCAGTCACACCTGCCCCACCAGCCAGTCATACGTCGGTTTAAACACGTCCATATAACGTCCGGTGGATCGTTTCGAACCGACCTCATGTATTCTCATTTAGCAGGGAGGATGTGTGTAACTATACTAATTACATTATGTACATGTACCCCCAACACTTATTAGATGAGGAGTATAAGAGTTAATTATACATATTATCCATTATGGTTTTATAGGTGGTATGCCACTTAATTTATATTATCCTGTTCTTATTCATTTTCCGTTTCTGTACTTATCACCCAGCCTGTTTTTTAGATTTAGATTCGAGATTCCCTTTTTCAGTACTATCCACACTACTCATAAATCGACACTCTGCTCGGATTTGGGCCGGGTAACTATTCAGTTGTTGCTATTCTACTCGCATGTTCGGTCTTTCTCCTCAATTCGCTATTCTAAGTGGGCCACTTGGGCACCAAAACACAACGTGCATATGTATAATATAATTGACAATACCTAAATTAAGATGTGTTGTCCCTCCTTGACATAACATAATTATACGTTCAAATAATTTTTTATTTAAAATGCATGTAACAAATTTTACATGCATTTTTTTAATTTAAATTTTGCATTTAAAGTCATGGTATGAAAATGTTTAGAAGAATTTTTTTAAACAATTAAAACTGATTTTCAGGCTATTAGAAACCACAAATAGAACATAAAATTTAAAATGTAGATCTTTAGATAAACAAAATCATGAAACCCACACGCCCTATACTATGTTACTCTATATAATATTGAAATTAATACATGTAAAACAAATCATTATTAATAAAATTCTTATCATTAGCAACCTTTAATATCTCATCAACGAGCTGCCAGTAAATAGGCCCAAAGCTTGATTGAGACGAGCAAATATAATGGACCAATGTCACTAATATGACGTAGAATACCTACCAAAAAAAACTGTCCTGACAGTACTAAGTACCATATACAATAAAATAGACAAACCAAGCAACGCCGAGTACTGAGGCCTTCTCACTCTCTTCATAAAATCATCAATTGTAAACACAGCTATAAGAATAGCCCAAACAAGGTTAATTAACAGGAATTGCTATAAATTAGCATTGGTTACGAAGATGATTGGATCATCACGTATGAATTGGTGGCACGTGTTAAAAACTATAGGATTACGTTTGAGGACACATTTCAATCGTATACAACCAGAATGCTGTCTAATTTTCTGCAAGTTGGCCTGTTGGGATTTTCATTCCCGTCAATACCAACTGTGGTTCAGCAATATCTTGTCTTCTCTAAGGAAGAACAAAAAAAAAATAAAAATTAATGCAAATATTATACTTTTTTATTACCTTCATTTATTTATTTTCAGTTGGTTTAGCCCCTGAATCAACTCTTAATATGTTTTCTGGAGAAAAAAAAAGAACGAACACAAATATCATGATTGTTTAAATACTCATCTTAAATAATACCTTTCTTGTGGAGTACTTTTATGTCGTTTTGAGTTCTTGTCTGGAGTTATATTTTTTGTGATTTTCGTACATCTGTATTCTCCGTAGTACCCAGACCTCATGAAATTCTAATCAATGTTCTATATTCTCTTTTAGTATCCATCTTTTAAGCTCAACGCCTCCAACCTCCCTCAATACCCAGTTCTAACAGCCAATAGAAAAATCATGAATCATGAACAACGTGTTATATATTTACCGGTAATCCAACTTGAATTAGAGTTGTGTGAATTTTCCTTAATGGCTTTATCCAAGTGACAAATATATACCAATCGTGGTGTCACTCCACTCTTCTGAAAAAAAAAAAAACACACACACCTCCTAGACATCAAGATTACATTTCAATATTACGATTTGGAGCAGGACAACTTACCTTATTGGGTCATTTCAGACCACATACCATTCGTCAGTATAGCGCTTTCTTTAGCAAACAGATACATGAGATATTTTGCTTGTGTTACAATATAATATTGTTATGTTAACACTACACTAACAGACAAAAAATCTTTGTATAACTCACCTCACTTTGCAACCTTTAAGGCCTAATTCATTACCCAGGGATAACACTGTACCAGTATATGTTGGTATATCTACCAAAAATAATCTATTATAATTATATTAATATTGAAACTTACCTGATTTAGAGGTTACAATTGAAACTACATTGGAGCCTGGTTCAGGTTTCTGATGAGCCCTCATCTACTTTATTGTAACCTCTTCTTCACGATCTTTTCAATTTGATTTTTTTTCCATTAATTTCCTTCTTCTAAACAGTTAAATAATGACTATTTTTGCTGTTTCCATATCGTAGAAAATAAACTTTTGGTTGTAAACACTTGCTTCTCTTGTTCCCCCTTACTGCTGTTGAGTTTAGCAAACCGATATATATTCGAAGTAAAGATAGTAACCGGAAGGCAAACCCAGAAGATACCATAAGCAATGAAAGATGAGCAAAACTCTCATAAACCGATGAGTGCAGCAGTTGTGATAAACACAAGACCAAATTGAGTGAGATATGATGTATTTCAGAAAAAAAGACTAAAATTTAAGAGGATTTGAGGAAATGGATACTGATTCAATTGCTTGGCATATTACAGCATCTGGCCCTTTCTTGTGCAACAGAATGATATTTTTCTATAGCTTCTTTAAGAATACCAACAATTACTAACAGCCATAACAACTGAAGACATAAATGTTAAAATTCTTTACGGCTCATGCCTAATTGCTTTTTTTGACTGGAGGAAGACACAAATTATTCCATAAAAGACAGAAAATATAAAGAGGACAACAACACACTAATACCATTACCACCAAAGGCAGCTGATAGTCAGATGCCTATAATTAAAATGACAGTAGCTGGAGATATTATGTTTGATCGATATGATCAAAAGTCATTCATAGATGATAAAAAAACCAACTAATTGGCTTCATTTATTGGCTGTGATTTTTAGTTGCTTTTGATATCAATAGCCATAAATTTAGCTTACAGTTGATGGAATCCAACGACGACGTTGTTTAAAGAACTCTTCAAAACTCACAGGACAATATGTGTAATCTAATTATAGCACACAGTACTCCAATCTCCAACCATTTTCTACAAGAAGTGTACACACAACCCCTATCTTCACCCATACCTTCATTAAGAACTCCAATGCATTGTTAACCTTCATAGATACGTAGGCAAGCAATCCTGAAGTGCTGTCTGCAACGAAATATACTAAAAAACAACCTGGACAACATAAGACAGAGCTAGTAATATGTTCAGCACTTTCTGTAACCAATGACCTACAGCATAGTCAAAGATTTGATACCGTAAATAGGACCACTCCCAAGTGGATAGGAGTACGTGAACACACGCACCATACTTGTGGATCACGAGCTAACATATCCAAGAGAACTACAGCTGACTCTGCTTGGAAATCAATATCAGCACTGTGTAAGTATAAAAGTATTGTTGAGATTGAGTCCATCTCTGTCAGAGCGATGATTAAAGCACATATGTCATGTAACTAACTTGACTCCATCTCTTTTGTTCCCGAACTTTCAAATTGTCCTTGAGATGAACAACAAATGGATACAATCTTGAAGTGTCCATGTAAAACGATAACATAGGTGTCTGTTGTTCTTTGTATGCGTTTCAATTCCACATCTAAGTTTCATGTACTCTAAACTCATAAGTTGTATTGCAAATGATGAGAGTTCATCTTCTCGACAGCCACCATCAAAAAATATGTGATTCAAAGATATCATGAACTCTATTTAAAGTCTATTTGATGTTTATAATATTTGGCAACACGATTAATTGACCGACAGCATTTGTCTCATTTCTGTAAAGGTTTCTCGAAACATTGTTGAACATAATAACAAAATTGACAAGGTTCCCGACTACCATCTTTTCTCACTTGTGCTTGATGAGATACATCACGATTGATAGCTAAGTATTGCCTCTAATAGAGCACTGTTGTAAAATCAGGTCCTAACAAAACATGTTCTCATCAGAAGCAAGAATGGCATTCTTAGCTGGTAAACATTAAAAAACCTGATGCTAGTTTTGTTGTCCACGCCCATAGAAAGAAGAACACCCAAGAGCAAGACGATACCATTTTGACACTATAGTGACTTCCCAATCTATGAGACTATATCTTCAACTTGAAATGGAAAACAAATATGATATTGTTAAGTATTGGTGATGAAGAAGTAGTATATAAAATAAAAGCTAAACAGTAACGGTGTAGCCAGTAAATTTGGTAGTCCTAGTCCAAATACATGTAGAGTCATATAACAAGCAAGCCACGACAAAATATAGCTAAGAAGCCAACTGGTAACAAACATGTACAGAGCCAAAACTGCCTGTATAAACTGTGTCCAGTTAAGCGCTTGTGAATAGTGGAGTGGGTGTATCTATATCAATTCCCAATGGATCAACTACTTCATTTGTTTGCAAGTGTACATGAATCGAAAGATAATATAACTAGAACTGGAAACAAGGAGACGAACAGATGTTACTATAAAACCTAAAAAGGTATGATATAAATTTATCTTAATGAAATTGCATAGATAATGATTATATTGAGCAAACACAAATGTGTTGTTATGATGTACTGGTATAACAATGACAACAACAATTGCAACAGCAACACTTAAATTCTATTTGTTAGAGAGGAATGTATTTATTTGGTAATGGTATTTGCATTAAATTGTTTATTAGAATAATAAATCATTTATTTGTTCTTCTATTATAACTATTAGTTCCATATTATTACTTATTCCTTATAGACATTGTTGTTTTGTCTGTGTATTAAATTATGTGCAAATATGAAGGAAACAACACGAGTCCCTAGAAATTTAATTTAATTTAACAACAGGAAGTTATTCCATATTAAATTCCTTACAGTTAATATGTGAAAATATGAAGGATACAATACAAGTCCATTGGGGAAGTTTTATAATGAACAAAACCATAGGAACGTTCTTCCTATATTAAATTATTACAGTTATCATGTGAAAGTATGAAGGATACAATACAAGTCCTGGAAAGTTATTAATTAAGTAATAATAGGAAGTTCCCCTATATTAAATTATTACAGTTATATATGTGACAAGTATGAGGATACAAATACAAGTCCCCTAAGAAAGTTTATAATGAAACTAACCATAAGGAAGTTCTTCCTATATTAAATTATTACAGTTATCATGTGAAAAGTATTAAGGATACAATACAAGTCTTGGGGAAAGATTTACAAAAAGGTTAAACAACGAAGCTCTTCCCATTTTAAAATCATTACAGTAATATTCCTATTTAAACTTTCTTAGAAAAGGCAAATAAAGTTGATGGACTGTCACATTCATGCATACTATATATATATATATTAGATATATATTATATATATCTATATATACACTTAAAAATCAATTGGTTGATTTAACCAATTATATGGTTTATACAAGTTGTATGTACATAGCAAATTATTATTGATAATAATAAAGTAAAGATCATGTACAGTTTTTCATTACTAATTACGTGTTACAGGAATTGACTACATCATATATAGCTAGTTGATGGTTAGAACTATGATCGATGAAATGCTGGATCAGACTAGCATGGGTTACTAAATTCTAACACATACCAATTAAATATATTTTGTACGGATGCATTCAACCAATAAATATACATGAATGATTAAAACAACCAATTATTTTAGTAATGCAGATGTTTATAGAATGCTAATACCATATATATTAATAATAACACATATACCACAGATGTGACCATGGGGTAAACAACAAATTCAATAAAATAAGACAACTTTATAGTTAAAAGTAGACATAGGAAGTTCTTCCTCATTAAATTCATTCATTGTAAACTATAAGCATTTCCTACATAAACTAGGTCACACACTGTTTACTATATAATTATACAGGAAGATTAAAATGTAATCATGGCAATCAAACTTTTCATTAGACTTATTTTAAATGAACACACACACACAAATAATACACATACTTGCTTCCACGTTGCGGTTATTAGTCGTCTCATCAAAGTTAAGTCGTTACTGGGTCTGATACCTGTCGACCTTATTTCACTTATTGCCTCGTTTTATTGCATTACTTTACGTTGATAAGAATGTAAATTTCTGTATTCTAGATAGGCCAAGTACAAGACGATAGTTATTAACAAGCACGGTACAGGCTAGGATTATCCAAAAAACTCGATTTTGTTCTGTATTTCGTAACTCTAG